>NW_016157929.1:0-11451 GCF_001687245.7 Rhagoletis zephyria
CTAATGCATGAAAATCCTAACCTCAAAAAAATCACCCGTTATATAGCTGTTTATAAAAGTTGCAAAGTTTTTATGAAAACGTAAAACAATTTTAACGGTGTTATAATCAAAAGAAAGGTAATCGGTTTACCTTTCTTTTGATATATATTAACAGTTGCAAATCATTTATGGTGGTTCAGAAAAATTAAGTTTTCTTACAACTTTGCAAAATTTGACAAGTTGGACCTACACTTTGAAGGTGCTCCTGGCGTTGAAGGTGCTGAGGGCGGAAGGTACTCATGGTGCTCCTGGCGATGAAGGAGCTGAGGGTAGAAGGTACTGGTGGTGCTCCTGGCGATGAAGAAGCTGAGTGCAGAAGGTTCTAATGGTGCTCCTGGCGATGAAGATGCAAGCGTTGAAGGTGCTGATAGTGAATCTGTAAACAAGCAAAAATATCAATTAAAATTTATAAACCTATAAAAAGTCTCAATACATACCTTAGGAATGTGACCAAGTCGCTGCTATTTTGCAATATAAAAGAAGAAATTACATTATAATTAAATAAAATTGTTAAATACGTATTCTTACCTTCAAAATTTTCGTAGTGACATTTCTTCACAGTATGTATACTGTCATCAAAACTCTGATGTTTTTAACTTTCTCGCTCTAACGCATAGAATTCTTGTTAGAGTACGAATTCTTATCGGGTATGTAGCTCTAACAAAGGGACATTTTTTGACAGTTCGAACAAAAAATTTGTAAGTGTGTGGGTGAGATGACTAAAAAGTTGTGAATGTGTTTGTAAATCGTTTGAATTTTAGGGGAAAGTGGTGAGCATGGTTGCCACAATTGGTAACTTTTTACCAAAATTGGTAACTTTTAAACCCTTTGGTAACTTGGTAACTTGTGTTTCATTTTGGTAACTTTTGGAACTAAATATCTATTTGCAATACTAGAAAGAAATGAACTATGTTTTACATTTGCGTAATTATAAAAACTCTTCATGGCAGCACTACTGACACTTCTACAAAGTTACTTCGATAAAATTAGATTCATCTCATATTCGAATACTGGAAATATTTGAATTACAGTGGCAGCACCAAGGGCTGCCCTTCTAAAATAACTTTCGAATTTTAACGATAAATTTTCAATTCTACCATCTCACATTTTTTTAAATCGTTTTGATTATTTCGGCACGAAAAGAAAGTCGCGTGCTTTTTATTAGACCCACCTACCGACATGTATTTACCCACTGAATCCAAATCTGAGGCCCGTTTGACACGTACACTAAATTATGAAAAACCGAAAAAATAGCAAAAAAAATTTGCAATTTTCGCAATTTACTCGAAATTTTGTACGAGTTAAATGGATGGTTAAAAGCATCCGCAACTTTTTTTTGTGTACCGGTGCCATTATTCCGTGAGTTGCAGGTCCAAATAACGGCACATTCCGAACGAAAAACGATACTGAAAATGGCACAACGCCCAAACCGATATGTCTCCAAACCAAATTTGACAAGGGATGATGGAAAATCGGTCCACATTACACTATACTCCTACCCTGTCGGAAATACCAACAACGAAAATGAGAATAACGGCACATGCAGTAGTTAAATGATAGCAAAATATTTTCTAGTAAAAAAAATATAATTGTCAATGCCATTTTCAATCTTGATAATTTATCAAAAAACAGATTTAAACTTCTGTGCTAGAACTGGGAGTTCTTGACAAATAATCAAAAATCGACAAATTATAAAAATATTGAATTTATTAAGTCACAGAAACTGGCTGTAAGTATATACACATTTGTTAAGAAATATAGCTGTTTTATTCAGTATTTTTTTTTCTCAGTGAAGAAGTGAAGATTTTGGTAGTGAAGATTTGGTAACTTTTGCAGCCTAGAAGCAAATAATGTCGGCCGCTGTGGTGTAGTGGTAAGCAGTGCGCGCTTCCACTCCGCAACGCCTGGGTTCAAACCCTGGTCAAAGCAACATCGCAAAAAATATAAAAAAGGTTTTTTCTTAACAGCGGTCGTCCCTCGGCAGGCAATGGCAAACCTCCGAGTGTATTTCTGCCATGAAAAACAGCTTCTCATAAAAATACAATCGCCGTTCGGAGTCGGCGTAAAACTGTAGGTCCCTCCGCTTTGTGTGACAACATCAAGGCGCACGCCACAAATCGGAGGAGAAGCTCGGCCAAACACTAACATATGTGTAAGCGCCAATCTATTATTATTATTATTAGAAGCAAATAAAAATGCAAACGCGAATATGAACGAACAATTTGTAAGTGCAAACGAATCGATGTTGTTAGAAAGAATCAACATGCTAGAAAAAACAATTTCCGAGTGCCAAACGCAGAAAAAGCAAAATGAGCGTGAAGTGCAAATACAAAGCTGCCAATCTCGAAGAGAGCCAGCTTTTCGTCCGTCGGTCATGTCATGCAACGAGTGCAAATACATGTGTGTCGACGTCTTCTACGCATGCGCCGCCAGCTAACGTAGCATTATCATACATACATACACCGCGAATGTGCACTACCACACAAGCACCGTATGTGCCAATGGCTAGTAATGGAAACCCGTATATTCAACGTACACAGTTCGAACAGAGTTCTTATTGGAATAGTGAGAATGTTCAAAATGTAAATAACACTCCACACGTAAATTTTGCAGAGGCACAAGCGCAAGCGAATGGTACAAATAGTTTTATGAATACACGATTTTATAACGAACAAAATATGCGAAACGATGTGCAACCGAATAGTATCTACGCTTCATATTATCCGAACTATCCATTTGCAAATGCCTATTTACAAAATCCGTTTAGCAAAGTGAGTGAAGTGGTTACCCTTTTACCCGAATTTGACCCGTCATCCGAGACATCACTAAATGCGAATCAATTTGTAAAGAGAATTGAAATGTTACGTGCCGCGTACCAATGGGGTGATCAAGTACTCTTATTTGCCGTGCAACAAAAACTGAAAGGTTATGCTAAATTCTGGATCGACGGCCAGTGCATATTTAAATCGTGGTCAGAATTCGTCGCGAAATTCTGTGCTGATTTCTCAAGGAATGAGAACGTCGCTGATATACATATTAAAATGAACTGAACTCGTCGGCAGCGTAACGAAACCCCACAAGAATATTATTTTAAAATGATTTCGATCGGGAAAAAAGGTGGAATTTTCNTATTATTTTAAAATGGTTTCGATTGGGAAAAAAGGTGGGATTTCTGAGTCCGGTATCGCGCGTTACATTGTAAATGGCATTAACGATTCAGATCTGCGTAAAAAGATCTCGAATGAATACGAAAACTGTAATAAGTTGTTACGCGATATTCAAAATTATTCGGTGTACAATGAAGTAAAATACGAACCGCTTAACTATAAACCGAAAATCGTCGAAAATATGGCTGCGTATAAAAACCAATCGAAAAATGTTGATGAACGCGGAATATCAACAAACGCTAAAGTAGGTGAACGTGAAATACCTAAATCGATAAAATGCTATAATTGTTTAAAAGCGGAACATATTTCAATAAAATGCCCACAGCCGCAGCGAGCGGAAAGAGGTGAAACATGTAACCGTACAGGCCATAAAGCAGCAAATTGTAAACAACCAAAAGATAAAACGAATTCAAATACTAAAGTTAATAAAATTAATGACGATGAAATAAATAAAGCTAATTTTAATTAACTAAAGAAATTAAAGTCAACGGACACGAAACAAAAGCCATAATAGACTCTGGTAGTGTGTGTTCACTAATCCGTCGTTCAGTAGCAATGAAAATTGGTAACACTGTTAATTGTGCGCGGGTGTTGCAAGGATTTGCAGGTGGCATATACGAATGTACCGCGAAAATTTTAGTTTCACTCAAAATTGATAACGATCGACATCAAGCAGAGTTATTGGTGGTTGATAACGACCACATCGATGAAGATGTGTTGCTTGGCAGAGACGTATTCTGTCAAAATGGCAAACGACTGGTGATCGAAAATGATAAGTGTACGGTTGAAAAATTAGAAGCAATATCGAATATCTCATTGGATGAACGTTCCAAATTAAAATCTATCATACAAGCAAACCGCGATGTCTTTGCTGAAACTATATCGGAATTAGGTGAATGCACAGTATCGAAAATGAATATTAAACTAACCGACGTTAAACCGATATGTATGAAACCATATAGAGTGCCATTTGCTAAAATAGTGTCTGATATCGTATCTGAACTTTTATTAAATGAAATTATTCGAGAATCCGATTCACCTTACGCATCTCCGGTGGTATTGGTGGAAAAATCAAATGGTGAATCTAGATTATGCGTAGACTATAGGTGTCTAAATAAAATTACGGAGAAAAACCCATATCCCATGCCAATAATCGACGAACATTTTGCACAATTATCCGGTAACAAATATTTTACAACTTTAGACTTAAGGATGGGATACCACCAAATAGAAGTGGAAGAAGCATCGAAGAAATTCACTGCCTTTGTAACAACGGATGGCCATTACAAGTACAACCGGATGCCATTCGGTCTTGTAAATGCACCTTCCGTGTTTCAGGAAGTGATGAATAAAATAGCCGCGAGAATGAATCCTGATGAAATACTAGTATACTTGGACGATGTTATAATTCCAAGCAAATCGGTGAACGAAGGCCTATCGCGGTTAACAAAGCTTTTAAAACTTTTACGAGAAAGTGGACTAAAATTACGTTTTACAAAATGTAATTTTCTTTCGGAAGAAATAAATTATCTAGGCCACGTAATAAATAAAAACGGTATTAAGCCGGGTGAAAACAAAATAACTGCGATTAAAAACTTTAATGTACCGAATAATATTACCGAAACTAGACGTTTTTTAGGGTTAACCGGGTTTTATTGAAAATTTGTGGCCGAATACGCGATTTCAAAACCCATTACGAAACTCCTCGCAAAAACAAATGAATCTTTCAAATGGGGTCAAGATCAACAATGAGCATTTGAAGATTTGATCGAACGCCTAAGCAACGCTCCTGTTCTCGCGTTGTACGATAGGATGGCCGAGCATGGGGTACACACCGACGCATGTAGTGTCGGCCTGGCCGGTGTGTTACTTCAATCCAACGACAACAAAGCATGGAAACCTGTATTTTATTTTAGTAGACATTGTACGCCGGTAGAAAGTAAATACCACGCTTATGAGCTCGAGGTGCTCGCCGTAGTTGAGTCCCTCGAACGATTTCGAATGTATGTTTTGGGGAAAAAGTTTAAGTTGGTGATGGATTGCTCCGCCATAGCAAAAGTCAAAGCAAGTAAAGAGTTAAAATCCCGAATTTCCCGATGGTGGATGAAACTCTTAGAGTACGACTTCGACA
The DNA here is from genome assembly GCF_001687245.7 of Rhagoletis zephyria. NCBI lineage: Eukaryota > Metazoa > Arthropoda > Insecta > Diptera > Tephritidae > Rhagoletis > Rhagoletis zephyria. The sequence goes on from NW_016157929.1 coordinate 5,338, forward strand.
CCGTTTATCGTCAAGAAACCCGTATGGCTCATGTCGACGCTTTGAGCCGCGCACCAGATCAGCCTCCGAATGACGTCGAAACGGCCGGACTGGTCATGAAAGTTACCGCTACGTCCGACGACTGGTTGTTAACTATGCAGCTGCAAGACCCAATGTTAACGTCGCTAGTAAGTGTTCTGAAGAAAGAGAAAATATCCGATAAAGAAACCCAGATCCGGAAAGATTACGAATTAAAAGATCATCGATTATATCGTCGCACCAAAGAAGGTTTACGTTTTGTGGTACCAAACTCCGTACGTTGGAGAATCGTTCACTCGTGTCACGACGACATGGGACATTTTGCTGCCGACAAAACAATTCAACGAATAAGATCACATTTTTGGTTTCCAAAAATTCGCAAATACGTTAAAGATTACTTAGCAGCATGNCTGAACCCATACCATTTGGATCATCTGGGACCTTTCATAAAAAGCAGCCGAGGTAATTGCTATATTTTATCAATATCCGACGCATTCTCAAAGTATTTGGTTGTTAAGCCGGTACGAAATACGAAAACTGCTCCAGTAATAAACGCCTTAAACGAGATGACAAGTTATTTTGGGTTGCCTGCCAAAATAATCAGCGACCGAGGTACCGCTTTTACCTCTAAACAATTTGAACAGTACTGTAACGTGAATTACATTCAACATGTTAAAAACGCCGTACGTACGCCGAGAGCCAACGGTCAGGTTGAGCGAGCCAACCAAACAATTTTGACTTATCTTCGCACAACAACCGAGAAACCGAAAGAGTGGGATGGTATACCGCGTAACGTCCAGTGGTCTATCAACTCACAACGAAACGATACATCTGGTTACTCGCCAAATGAACTGATCTTCGATTTCCGTCTTCGCGACATTGTACAAAATCGACTGATTGCCGCTATTCACGAAACAACCGATGTTTCGCCTAATCCGCAACAAATCGACGAAAGACGACAGAAAGCGCTTCTTAATATTACTCAAGAGCGTGAGAAGTGGAAACAACATTTCGACGAGAAGCATCGCAAACCCATAGTGTATGCTGAAGGTAGTCTCGTCGTTATTGAAAATGAACCTGCAGTAACCGGCGACTCGAGAAAATTAGAACCTAAGTTTCGTGGTCCATACGTCATCACCCGAAACTTGGGAAACGACCGATATCTGGTAGAAGATATACCCGGTATCAAGATTACGAATCGAAAGTTTTGTTCTGTATTCAGCATCGACAAGATTAAGCCCTGGTGTCGTAATGCGCCCGAGTTAGACGACTTTAATCAGTCAGACGACGATGACCCGAATCAAATCGAGGACGATTTGGTGTCAGGAAAGGCCGAATTGTCAGCCGACATGGCAGCCCTGCCTGAGTATGAGGCAACGCAAGAGACGAGCGAGAAAATAGGGAGTCGTTCGTGTGATCCCGTCGAGTCAACATCGTCTGCGAGTCGTGATTGTCATTAAATATATTCCAATTAATTATAGTCATTTCAATAAATAATATTATATACATTCTAAAGTACTAGAGCTAACAGACAATTCGTATTTTATTTAAAAGGAATAGAGATCGGTAATCCTGACGAGCAAGTGGCATTATCTGTTGTGTCAATACTATATATTATAGTACGGTTGGTAACCCTAGCTGTAACCGCCCAAACGATTTTGGCCGAGTTCAACAAAGCACGCCAGTCCAAGTGAAGCCAAGTCCTTCTCCACTTGGTCTCTCCATCGCAGTAAGACCTTCATCTTACTCTGCTACCACCAGCGGGTTCCGAGTTAAATAATTTAAGAGCTGGAGCGTCGGTGCCCATTCGAGTGACATGGCCATGCCAGCGGAGCCGCAGTATTTTAATTTGCTGCACTATGTGCATGTCGTTATAAAGCTCATATACATAGCTCATCGTTTCATCGTCTGCGGTACTCGCCGTCGCCTTTGCATAAAGGCCCATAAATCTTCCGAAAAACGTTTCCCTCGCATACTTCTAGAGCCGCCTCATCGGATGTTGTAATTTTCCGTACTTCTGCCACATATACCAGCACGGGCTTGATGAGGGGCTTAGAGTATGGTTTTCGTACGATGAGAGAGGACTTTACATCCGAATTGCCTACTTAGTCCAAAGTAGCACTTATTAAATTGAAATATCAATGTTGTATACGTATGTATATACATTAGACTGCATCACTTCCCATACAAAAAAAATCGGTACTGGAATTATAAAATCAATTATATTTTACGACTTCCATCAAAATAGCTCGGAAAAATATTAAGATTTACGTGAGCTGGACCGATTTGAAAATACCTCCAAAAATTTAGTTTTTTTATTAATAAAACCTGTTTTTTTTAAATATTTTTTGTAAAAAATTACCTCACATGACTAAACAGTTTAAGCTTAAAAAATTTGCATTAAAAGATTAAAAAAAAAAATTCTACGGAATCATAACAATGCGATTTTTCATGCTATTTTATCTATGTTACAAATACACTAGCGCCTTCGCAAAAAGGCAAATCCTTGAGAGAACTTACGGACTGAAATTTCGATTTTTTTTTACTCAAAGTGAATACAGCTTTGAACATTATTTTAACAAATTAGTTTTATAAACGTTCGTATTCTTTTCAGGAAGTTACCAGTGATTTTTGGTAAATGTGTCACAAAGCAGCATTTGTATTCTGAATATAAATAATATCGGTGGAGAATTTGGAAATACTGAAACCTCAATGTTTTTGAGTACTACCTAAACACATATACTCATCATACAAAACATACAAAAAAGCAGAAAAATCTGTTTTACGAAAGCCAAGTTTGTTAACATTTTATTTACTGCCTTTACACTTGTTTTAACGTTTTCCATCTTTTTACATTAAAATAATGCAATATTTTAGCTGCTATTAATTTCGCAAAGAAAAAGTAATCATTTGTGCATCTATACATATAATAAAATTCTAACAGGCCGATGTCTGTACATTATATGTAGAGAAAAAGATATATATAAGAAAATATAAGAAAAAGTGAATATTGCAATATGGGTGCCAAAAGAAAGAGGTTTAAGAAGCCTTACAGCCGAAAATATTTATTGAGGGCTACCACCTGTTTGAAAATTTTAATTTAATTTAATTTATTGGTCAAAGTGAATATTGCAATATGGGTATAAAACTGAAGAGGCTTAGGAAATTTTACTGCTGAAAGTATTTGTTAGGAGGGTTGCCACCTGTTTGAAAAATTTTATTGAATTAAACTGATAAAATAAATGAAGTCTGTATCTGTACTTACAATACAATTTTAGAAGTCATGCCTGTACATGATAGATATTAAAGAAAAATTAATATGGGGGGTCTTTATTAGAGCAACAGAAGCCAAATTAACAATTTTTAGAATTTTGGTCTGTCTGTCTGTCTGTATATTTGTACGCGCATAACTCGAAAACTAATGCATGAGAGCCTAACTTACAATATAGAAGAAAAAAATTAGAGAGATGCCACCTGTTTGAAAATTTTATTCATTTAAATTGGTAAAATAAATGAAATAATACAATACGGATATTAAACTAAAGAGTTTTTAGGAAGCTAACTTTCGAAAATATTTTTGTAGCGGGTTGGCACCTATTTGAAAAATTTTATTCAGTTAAATTGATAAGATAACCTAAATGTTGCCATATGGGTATCAAAAGAAGGTATTTGAGAATAATGAAATTGTAACTGGCCGATATCTGTACATAACAAATATTTAAAGAAAAATTAACAGGGGTTTATTAGATCAACAGAAGCCAAATCAAGAATTTTGGTCTGTCTGTCTGTCTGTATTGCAACATGTTTTTAAGCGCATCACGCAAAAACGAATGTACAGAATTAAAGGCAGTTTTCACCGATGTACATATTGTTAGAAGTCTAACTGAAAATATAGAATTAATTTTTCCAGTTGATCATCGATCTTTATTCCTAGGAATTTGATTGTATTAACTTTTTCCAGTGCTTCGTTGTTTATATTTAGAGTTAGCGCCGCACTGTTCTAAAAGTTTCGCCTTGATATAACCACAAATTTGGTTTTTTTGACATTCAATTCATGTGTTTAGTCATAACCAATCGCACTTCTTTGGAACTACTGAGAGGTAACATTTTTACAATTTCATTGGTTCATATTTGGAACATATGCCAGCACCTTGAAAATAACTCGGTATGTGGCGCTGGGGTCGGGATTTTCTTAAAATTCGTATGCAGACTTAAACGTAAAAAAACAATATATCTTTAAAACTAATTACGCTGGGGAACTGAAACTTATCACGGATGCATAAATTTCAAATACTCTACTTATGGCGAAAACTGGTAGGCGTTGGAAAAGGGTGCCTGACACCTCCCATACAAACTTAATTTCTCATATAGCTTATCTCTGGAACCGTGAATCGAATGTGAAAATTGGTACTTTTCAGGGGAGCACTGTTGTAAAAAATGTTTTTGTCATTAGGAAAAAGTGTGAGATTCGACACTTTGTTAAAGCCAGTATCTTCTGCATCTAAAAAGACTTGAAATTCGACGATTTGCCAACTTGCGTATCATTCTAAACGCATGCGCAAGGTATCGTAAATGAAAAAGCATTTTTGCACATTAGATAGTTTGACATGGTAGCGACGAGATGTTATCAATACCGCACTTATGGCGAAAAGTGGTAATTATTTGAAAGGCTGCATCTATATACATTTATGTAAACGGGCAAATATCATTCGATTGGGAACCATTTCCTCCTAGATTTCTAAATCCCACTGAGTTGTTGTAACTTTGTTTTTAATTTTTGGTAAAAGGTAAAATTTGTGGAAATTTCTAAGATTTTTTTAATTTTGCACAAAGTTTGGAGCTTTGATTTTTATGAATTTCGTTATCGACTGTCCTATCTACATACATAAAATGATAGTCGTTTTCGTTGTTCGAACTAAACTCAAAAACCACAGAAAAATAGAGTTCCGTCAAATTGTCGGAGGTTAGATATATGTACCTTGCATATATGGTCGTATTATATGCTACTAGAAAACTCGCTAGGTTGAGCTGGAGTAGAGTTACTTATTAAAGACGTATTTATTAACCGATTTCGTTCAAATTTGAAATGTGAGCTAGGTACCTGTATGATGAAAAATTCTTTTGATAAACAACAAAAAATATTCACTTTTATTTCAACATATTTTGATAAAAATAAAAATACTGATAAAAATAAAATATTTCACACAAACAACAAAAAATATAATCGATAATCGCATGAGGCTATTGCCTGAAAATTTTAAAATGCGCTTAGTGGCATTAGCACGGCCGAGTAATCATAGTCAACTTATGTACAGTAGTCGAACAAATTATAGCCGCACAAAGTTTTAAAATATTATTTTCGCTGCTATTTAATTTTGGTTAGTTTTTCTATAGTTCGTTCTTTAAAAACATCCACATAAATACAAGTTTAAAGGCAGTGTCACACGATTGAGTATTTGCCAAAATTTGGTGCAAATCGTATCCCAATTGTGTGAACACCCAAAATATTTTTCTTCATCCCAATCACGAAAATTAATTTGTTGAAATTTTTCTATAGAACATCGCTGTATTGTACCAATATTTTGACTTCAAAAAACAAAATTGTCCTATTTTTTTTACCAATAGCCCAACATAAAAATGTACAAATCTGTACAACTCAACAAATTTTCGTAAAAATTTCGGGTTTTTTAATTAAATTCTGAGTATGCAGTTTTGTGGCGCATTGAATTCTAGTAGAATAAAGTACGAATTTCAAATGGTTAGAAATTTCGATTGATTGTTTAGAATTTTTAAAATGTTCGAAATTTGCACGATAATTTGTTGAATTTTTTTTATATTGCACAAATTTGGAAACTTGGATTTACACAGGTTTTGTTAAAGAATGAACTATATCAATTATATAAATAGGCAATCATGTTTCCTTTACACCCCTTTTACGGCTAAACTATACTTCTAAGGTATAAACAATTATATATCATTAGAAAGGTATTTTGATGCTGATGTGCAGGCAATTTTTCAAATTTCAAATTAGTTTAACATAAGGCGAAGAAATCAATTCAAAAGTCACACCAATACCAATGCCATACATGTACATGG
>NW_016157929.1:15862-16471 GCF_001687245.7 Rhagoletis zephyria
GTGCCGACCGTTACCTTTGCGCCCATCATCGACCAGGTACGCAAGTGGTCGGTGAAGTACGATGGAGGACGCGACCCGTTGGCGTTTGCAGAACGATTGGAGGAGTTAGCCGACGTCTACGCATTAAACGTAGACCTGTTACCAAAGACGATGCCTGAATTGCTAAGCGGCACTGCCCTCCAGTGGTACCGCAACAACAACGAACACTGGATCACCTGGCACTCATTCAAACGTGATTTCCTGAATTTTTTTCTGCCGGGCCAGTATTTTGAGCGTTTGGAAGACGACATCAGGCAACGGAGGCAGCGCCCGCGAGAAAAATTTAAGGACTACGTGATCGCGATCCAGAACCTGATGCGACGTGCAGCCTACAGCAACGAACAACGGTTGGAGAGAATCTTCCGCAATAGTCACGCCGATTACTTACTGTACATTAAACGGCGGGATTTTAACACCTTGCCGGAGCTTCTAGCGCTCGCGGAAGAGTACGAAGGCATACAAGAAAGTCGTCGACGTGCCCCAGAAGTATCACGGCATGAAGTAGCGAGGCACGTTGGTGACGACACCATTATGTCACCATCCCCACCGAGACAGGCATTTCAGCGACGA
>NW_016157929.1:17987-19230 GCF_001687245.7 Rhagoletis zephyria
GTCGCTCAAGAACCTTTCGCCACGGTGTGTGCCGATTTCATCGGACCCCTACCACGGTCCACGCATGGCAACACCATGCTACTTGTGTTTTTCGACAGATTTAGCAAGTGGGTCGAGTTGGTCCCCATGAGACAGGCCACAGCGGAAGGACTTCGCCGCGCGTTTAGGGAGCGTATCCTCGCCCGATTTGGTATACCCAAAGTCTTCATCTCGGACAATGGTGTACAATTTACTAGCACGCTCTGGCAGCGCTACCTCCAGGAGGTGGGGGTGCGCCAACAATTCACAGCCCCGTATACACCCCAAGAAAACCCGACTGAGCGCGCCAACCGCACTGTAAAGCGAATTATCGCACAGCTTACGAAGACACAACATAGGCGGTGAGATGACCTCCTCCCAGAAATCACACTCGCCGTAAATACGAGCGTCACAGTCTCCACAGGATACAGCCCAGCGTTCCTGGTGCAAGGACGAGAACCACGACTACCAGGAGCACTCTTCGACGAAATAAATATCGGGACAGGCGAAATAGCCCCGACGGCCGAGGAAAAGTCCACAAGGATGCAGGAGCATTCAGGATCGTCAGACAAAATATGGAACGTGCCACGACCGACTAAGCGCGCCATTATAACCTGCGTCGCCGGGAGTGGAACCCAAAAGTCGGCGAGCTGGTCCTCTCCAAAGAACGTCATCTATCTAAGGCAGCAGAGGGGTTTGCGGCAAAACTAGCCCCTAAATATGCCGGTCCCTACCAGATACTCCGATACGTTTCCCCGGTAATCGTGGAGCTACGGAAGACCGACGACGGAAGGACAAGAACGGCGAACCTGGCCGACCTGAAGGCGTACAAGACGGCCGAATCACAACAACTTAGCAGCACGGAAAAGGAGGAAAAGAACCATAAAAGAAATTAAATTAAAGTTCTAACCCCAACGAAAAAAAAAGAGGAAAGGGAATTTAAAATAAAATAAATAAAGTTAGCAAGACCGTCGCATCAGTGGAGACCGTCATTCGATCGTCAACTAGCGGACCAACCACACGTGAATAAACAGAAGAATTTTGTAAAAAGGTGAAAATCAGTCAACCATGAACATGGAAGGATTAGACAAAATGGAAAAGAGTGTGAAGCGCTTGCGTGAACGCATAGCCGAGGAAAATGCGAAGCGACCGCGGACCCAGATGCTTGGCGTGGGGCCGACCATAGGCCCACGGGATGCTGCCCGCGCACGCGCCGAAGCCGCCG
>NW_016157929.1:20503-48505 GCF_001687245.7 Rhagoletis zephyria
CGCCGAAGTCACCCAGCAGCCGCGCACTAACGGAGAAGCGCCGAAGTCACCCAGCAGCCGCGCTCCAACGGGGAGCGCCAGCAGTCTACGCGTCAGTAACGGAGCTGTGGTCGTGAACGCACAGCTACAAACGAATAGCGCTCGACTTGTGGATAGGCGACTACACAAGGCTTGGCTATTCAAGGGTAGAGCGCCGCCACGCCACAGTCCACCGCGAACACGCGCGACAGCGACGCCCGATCGTGGGATAACAGTGCGCCGGCATAGCAGAGCGCCGACATCGCACAGAAGCAGAGGGCCGGCATAGTAACGCCGACGTCACAAACTAGCAGAGCGCCGACACAGTAGCGCAGACGCCGCCTGGTAGCAGGGAACCGACGTCGCACAGAAGCAGAGCGCCGGCGTCGCACAGCGACAGAGCGGCGATACAGCAGCGCCGGCGTCGCACAGCGACAGAGCGGCGATACAGCAACGCCGATAGAACAGCACCGTTAGGAATTTACGTCCCGTTAATGATATTATGTTTGTAATGTTAAGAATTTCCACGTGATACAAAATAAGCAGCAATTAAATAAAGTACTATTTGCAAAGGCCCCACAATATAAATTTATTGTAACGGACCCTGGGCACGGCGAGTATACCCCAGCATAGAAAACAGAAGCATCGGGGCCTTAACAGGAAAACGCTTCGTTACAGTGGTGTATTATGCTACATACGTTATGTTATTTAGTCTTCTGTTATGGTATGTTATGTTATGCTAAGTACTAAACTAAACTCCCCTCCACTTAACCCATTCCAACTAATGTTATTTCAGCTCAACTCAACTCACATAAACTATCCTTAATTTTAGCGGTTGAATTTCAACCGCTGGGCGAACACTAGTTTTTATAAAAAAATTAACAAAAGTTCAATAACAACAAAAATAATACGAGTATGCACATCAGGAGCGTGCCTTCTATGTTCATCCAATCACAAAACGTATTTGGGCAAAAGAGAAAGCACGCTCCTGATGTTCCCACTCATTATAATTATAACGCGTTGTCTCTTCTTATAGATTTACGTTCTTTGGTTTATGTGTTTAAGTAGGACTCGAAAACATTGTCCAATTAGCTTGGTTTTGACTAGGGCCTTCGATTTCTGCTCGCACATTCTCGGGCATTTCGATACCCGGGAAATCGAGTAATCGAGTTCTCGACACTATCTCGGGTATCACCATTCTCACGAGAAATTTCGAGTAGTTATCGAGACATACATACGTATGTAAGAGCATATTGAACGTATTAAAAACAAAATAAAAAAAATGTATGTGTAAATGTCAAATATTCTATTGTCAAAAAAGAAAAACGTTTGTGCGTATAAGAAGAATTTAGTTCGATGTATATGGGGCGCATGTATGTATGTGTATATTTGGCGTTTGATGGCTCCAGCAAAGAAAGTGAGTAAAAGCAATAAATGGATTACTATTTGTAAAGCTCCTCCATATGGTTGGACAATACAGACCTCGAAGGAAAGGACCATGCGCATGGTTGATATTCTGGAGAGCTACGAGTATTGCGCTAAGGGTAGGAAAATAAACTGTACAAAACAATTCCCATTTGCTCATCGATTATCATATCATTTGTGGTTTTGTACAGTTTTGTACATAGTCAGAAACAAATTGTAAGATTCACTGTCATTTTCCCCAACGAGAAACGTTTGCTTTTCGTTTGTGACAATTGTACCATAGTGAAAAATATTTTTTTATGTAAATTTTTATAGCCAATTCAATTAAAAAACATGTACTACATACATACATATATTTTTCTCTGCACGATTCATTTCGTTTGTTGTTTCGTCTGTAACTACTAAACTACTGTAGTGTACTATCGCAAAGTGAACTCAGCCGTTTTGTTTTCGTATTGTACCGAACTGTTGCAGTAATAAACGAAACGAATTAGTAACGTACAATATAGTTTATTTTCGTACACTGATTGCGCTTGAAAGAAATTCAACAGTTCAGGGTTTAAATACCCTAAACTAAATACGCTGCCTTAAATTCATCATCGTCAAGTTCGCGAATATAATCAGCCCTATCGCGAATTTCACATGAACAATTATTCCCAAAAATTATAATGCAAAACCAAAACAATTTTTCCCAATTTGTTTTTGTTTTGCATGTTAAATTGTGGGAACTATTTATTCACGTGGAATCGGCGATAGGGCTAAATGAGTTATTCGATACACGAGAATCTCGTGAGAAAGCGATCCTCGCGAGAAATTGCTTCTCGAACAATCTCGGGAAATCGAACCTCTAGTTTTGACGTAAGTTATTTTCTTACCATACTCAACCGCCTCCCCTTGAAATGATCTACATAATAAAATAAGTATGTTCATATGTACATTAATGATTTCATCTAGCCATCAATTATACCATTATCGAAATTCGTAGATTAAAAAAAAATTTACTACATGTCTCGCAGATATGCCTTGAGGAGAGATTCATAAGGCAGTTAGTCTTCATAAAACACTTCATTTTCACTTAAGCTTTCAGTATTCCCCAATTCTCCACCGATATTAGTTATACAGTACAGCGAAATTTCTTTAGTTCTTCAATGAAACCAAATAATAGAGGAGCACTTACCACGTAGAAATTACTGTAAGTGATATTTTTCCGAATGGTATCTAATTACACTGTGAGACAAATGGTAGGGTCAGTGATCGGGAAGGGTTCAAACTACCGGGGAAAGTTATATCGGTAAAAAAGAAGTTATACGTGTCCCGGCGTTTCGCTGGGTCACGTCTAGGAATCGAGATATATATATAACTATCATATAGGGGAAATTGTCAACTTTGGTGGCTTTTTTTTGACATAACTCGAGAACCACTAGTCCGATTTTGCTCAAACAAATTTAAAAAAATTAAAAATTACAATTCCTTCAATCTGTTCATATAACGTTTTTCTATATAATCAACAGTTTTAAAAAAATTTAATATTTTAGGAAAAAAATATTTTTTTTCTTCATACATTTATTTTTACCGGCAAAACTGTTGATTATATAGAAAAACGTTATACGTTTGAGCAAAATCGGAGTAGTGGTTCTCGAGTTATGTCAAAAAAAACCCACCAAAGGTGACAATTTCCCCTATATGATAGTTATATATATATCTCGATTCCTAGACGTGACCCAGCGAAACGCCGGGACACGTATAACTTCTTTTTTACCGATATAACATTTTCCGTTGGTTTCATCCCATCCCGATTTTGACTGTCGCATAGTGTTATCTATATAACTACATAAAATTATATCCGTTTTCGTTGTTCTGCGAGAAGAGCAAAATAAATTAAAGCTTGTAAAATTAGGGTTAGTGTAGATACAGTGCAGGTAAGCGGAATACTTTCTTTGATAATTGATATACCTAGTTGCATAATTTTTAAGGCACACATTTACCAAAAACAGCTGATAACCTCCTGAAAAGAATACGAACGTTTTGAAACTAATTTGTGCAAAGAATGTTCAAATCTCGGCGCGAGTGTCTTTGTAACTTAGCCATGGTTACGCTACAGGAGATGAAAAATTGAGGCTGCTATTTTTTGCTCCATTTTCACTATTTATCACCATTAAATTGGGCTATTTCCACCAACAATGCAAGCAAATTTTTACAGGTGCTTTTGTTGCATAGCGCCACTTGCGGATACTAAAATTTTGGCAAATCTATTTTTATCGAAAAGCGGATAAAATCTAAGCTTTCGCATTTTAGCATATTTTAGCTATAACGAAAGTTAGAATCCGGCTGCTGGTCGACACAGCTGGCTTTTTGATTTCGAAAAGCACTTCGTCAGCAAGAAACGCAATGTTTTCAGATCTAAATATTTCAGCATCCTTTCCGAATTGTTTTCCACAGTTTTCGTCTTTTTTTGATAAATAATTGCAAAAAAGCGTTTTTTCTTTTCAGAGTTTCATGGAACTTTCGCATCGAATATATTTTTATATCTTTAATTGGACGTGCACACTGTACATAAAGGAAGTATATAACAAAATTAAAAAAAATATGCCTTTTTTGCCTTTTTTCAAAACTTATTTTGCCTTGTTTCAAGTTTCTAGTGCCTTAAAATCCTACATTTCTACATTTGGGGGGAGCCGGGCGAGGGGGGGCCTTGAATACCACACTCAAACGAATCAACTGAGAGGATCTTAAGTGCAAAGTTTGCTTCCTGGCGGAAAGAAGAAGAAGAAGAAGAAAGAAACCGGCTTCTAATTAAAATTATTTAAAGTGAACTTAATATTAAAAGTAATCTTAAAATGAAATGTATAGAATTCTTTGACTATTTAAACACTGAAGATGGAAATAATCTCATTATTGCTACTCAAAAAAATTAAAATAATATAAAATATTTATTAAATATAAAATAATTTATTGGCTTCCGTGTACAATGATGTGTACACTCATGTAAAAATGAATAACAATTATATTTTTATGAACTATATTTTACTTATATATCAAAATATTGTTAAAAACAAGTAGTCTGGCGTTTTAAAGTATTATCTGTTATCATTCATCATTTTGCTTTGAACAAAAATGTCCTGCAAAATACTGATTTTTTAGCATATCAAAATCAGTACGTTATTCCGCGTTTAAAAAATCTGGCAGCCCTACCCTTGGCAGATATTGTAAAAATAAGACCATCGGTAAAGCGCATGACATCCAAAAGGAATCACAGCTTTACTATTCTTGGCCTATTAGTACGGGAGCTAGCATCGTCGTGAAAACAGGAATTTCAGGACAGCTGGTTGGATATGACATCTCTCTCACTCCCTCGGTTAGCGTGGGGGCCATCTGGCAGGCGGTAATGGTTGGGTTGACTAGTGCGCAGCGTATCTTTACAGTCTAAAATGCTAATTTTTTAAGTCATTTTAGTAAGGCTAATTTTCGTTTCATTGGCTTTAACTAACTTTTAGAAACATAGATTTATTATTGCCAGACATGTCCGTTGTTGCTAACATTGTGCCAGACGTAATTTTTTATAAAAAAAAAAATTATTTTTCAAATCATTTTAGTAAAGCTCAAAATTTGATATGATGTTGTTTAGGTACTAATGAATCTAAAATTAATTTGCCAGACATTAATTCGGTTGCTAAAGCAAGATCCAGATCGATTTAAAGCTGAAAAGTATTACGCTGGTAGTAGCAAAAATAGTGAATTTTCATAGGATATATGAAAACTGGAAACTATAACTACTTATCTAACGTTATAACATAAATTTAATTATTGGAATATCAAAATTTTTTTTTTTTTTTTCAAATACATACGTTAAGGCAAATCAAAAACTTAAAACATTTCAAAAAACATCAACTTCTATAGTGTCGGAACAAAGCAAGAAAGAAAAGAAAAACACAAGCATTTTTATATTTATAGTTTACTAGGATGTGAAATTTCTGATTATTTAAAAGCCAGAAACTGTATTTTTATTTTTAAACTGTTGAGTTCAAAAGAACCACATGACCTTTATGAAAAACTGATTTTTCCAAAATCTGAGCGTTCTTATGATCTAATTGTGCCTGTCTTCAAACTGATGAGCTCCACAAGACTGTTCTTCCTAAATGCTAGTTAGATTACCAGTATTCGACCTTAATTTAACTGTAATAAACGCTTCCGCTACCTATGTTTTTTCTGAGTTATGCTATTTTTGGAAAAATAAAGGAGATCATATTCTTGTCTAGTGGCCCAAATTATGCAAAAAAAAAACTAATTTAAAAATGTAATTTTCATTTCGTAAAATTGTGGTTTTATACAAGTAGTATTTAGTTCATTCAAACGATGTACTCAATGTACATACATCATAAAATTTTGTACAAAATTCNTCGTTTCATTGGCTTTAACTAACTTTTAGAAACATAGATTTATTATTGCCAGACATGTCCGTTGTTGCTAACATTGTGCCAGACGTAATTTTTTATAAAAAAAAAAATTATTTTTCAAATCATTTTAGTAAAGCTCAAAATTTGATATGATGTTGTTTAGGTACTAATGAATCTAAAATTAATTTGCCAGACATTAATTCGGTTGCTAAAGCAAGATCCAGATCGATTTAAAGCTGAAAAGTATTACGCTGGTAGTAGCAAAAATAGTGAATTTTCATAGGATATATGAAAACTGGAAACTATAACTACTTATCTAACGTTATAACATAAATTTAATTATTGGAATATCAAAATTTTTTTTTTTTTTTTCAAATACATACGTTAAGGCAAATCAAAAACTTAAAACATTTCAAAAAACATCAACTTCTATAGTGTCGGAACAAAGCAAGAAAGAAAAGAAAAACACAAGCATTTTTATATTTATAGTTTACTAGGATGTGAAATTTCTGATTATTTAAAAGCCAGAAACTGTATTTTTATTTTTAAACTGTTGAGTTCAAAAGAACCACATGACCTTTATGAAAAACTGATTTTTCCAAAATCTGAGCGTTCTTATGATCTAATTGTGCCTGTCTTCAAACTGATGAGCTCCACAAGACTGTTCTTCCTAAATGCTAGTTAGATTACCAGTATTCGACCTTAATTTAACTGTAATAAACGCTTCCGCTACCTATGTTTTTTCTGAGTTATGCTATTTTTGGAAAAATAAAGGAGATCATATTCTTGTCTAGTGGCCCAAATTATGCAAAAAAAAAACTAATTTAAAAATGTAATTTTCATTTCGTAAAATTGTGGTTTTATACAAGTAGTATTTAGTTCATTCAAACGATGTACTCAATGTACATACATCATAAAATTTTGTACAAAATTCCTTAGGCGCCAAACGCCGCCGCGCCGATATTTTCGTAACTCGGCGGCGGCGCGTGAGGAATGACAAAAAACGGCGGCGGCGGCGGCGTGGCTCGGCGGCGTATACCTCTAATATGTATGCACATCAGTTTTCTATAAACTTAGATATTTTGAGAAATTTATTAATTTAATATATTAATCATTCCAGATTTTTTATTTTTTTATGAAAAAATTAAAAAAATATTTTAATTTAGCAGAGAAAAAATTTGAGACATTTTTATTAATTTTTTCAGTTGTATTAAAGCCTGTTTTTTTACAAAACAAAAAAACAAGTAGTAATCTGAAAAGAAGAAAATCGGTGGATAAATAAAAAAAGTATGAAATACATATCGCTAGCTTAGAAAGAAAAGCTGCTAAGTCCCATTTTAAAAATTTTACAGGAGAGGAAAAAATCTTCTTTTAGCCATTTTCTTTAACTATTTCGCAAGACTTTGAATCAAACATTTTGCGCGTTTAAAGCAAAGCAAAACTCCATAAGAATCAGAAGGATTCGATATTTATTAAAAGATGTGGTATTATTCTGGCCTTATCGGATTTGTGGTGCTTCTTTTGGACTTAGCAAATTTTCCTTTTATTGCTTATGAAGAGGAAAAAATAAAACAAGTACCTTTATAATTTTCGAAACGATGCAACTTTTCACTCTAAGCTAGCGATATGAGCAGTAAAGAATGTTACTCATACGCAGGCATGGGCAGAGAGTTAGCAGGTGCTAAAAGAGTGTTAGCGTCGCGTGTACGTATCAGAGAACAGCTTTGAGTATGATCGAGCCTTTTTGATCACACTCACTAAAAATCCAGCACAAGCGAACGCCACACTCGGCTACTATGTGTTCGATCGAGATGCATACCCGACAGCTGCTTTGGTTACGAACGTGTGTGTTCGATCACCCTCCCTATAAATTGAGCACAAGCGAACACCACACTCGGACACCCGCAGCTAACCCGAAAATTTGTGTAACAATGAAACGGACACCCGAACATTGCGATAAAATGCAGGACAACAAAGAAATTTACGCTGAAGGTAACTGGCGCCAATATGTTCCCACAAAGCATACGAAAATGTTGTTGCTTTGTGCTTGTGCATACGCAATGAAAAAATTAGAAGCGAAGTAGACAAAAATGTTTTTGCATCTATTTCGTATAGTTTCGCGTGGAAAGCTGTGTGTGTATATATTAGAACACAGCCTAAAACTATGTAGGTACATAAGTACTTTTACAAAAAATAAATGTGCACCGAGTGTATAGGGCTTGGGCATTGCCGATCTACACACATTTATACCTAAATGGATGTAGGCGTCGTGATGCCGCATTTTGTATGAGCAAAAATATAAGAAATGGTTAAATGTACACTTAAACAAACTACCGAAAAATTCAACCTTCTCTTTACCCTCTACGCACAAAAACTAAGAACACCGCGATGAGAAGGCAACATTTTTTGTAGAAACAAAAACGTCATAAGCCAATCAAGAAAATTTTGTGCACACTCGGGTTGAAACTCGAACACCCGGGTATATTGAGCTGCAAAGCACCCGAACCCAATCAAGTATGTGTGAAAAGCAATCGGGTGTTGTGGCCAACATGTTCGTCTTGAGCTCAGTCGATAACGAACAATACTTCTGCTCGTATACAGAGAACGATGCAAAACGGGTTTTGTTAGATGATCGAGTATACACGAAAATCATGCACCCGCTGCAGATGTCTGGTACGTATACAAGCGAGAGCGCAGCGATGAGAACTCGACAGCATGCAAAATGAATTAGGCACACTAGCACATTCTCACTTTTAGTTCACGCTTGTTTGTGGTAGTGCCCACCTCTGCTCATACGCCATGTACGATTATGTACATATATTTTCATATGACATTTCACATCTTTTTTATTCACATATCTATCGACTTTCTTCGTTAGCAGCATGCTTTTTTTGTAAAGGAACAGGTTTTAATACAAATGAGAAAATTTAGAAAAGAATATTGAAGTTTTTCCCTGTTAAATTTGGATTTTTTTAAATTTTTTCATAAAAAAATAAAAAATCTGGAATGATTAATAAATTTCCCAAAAAAATACTAAGTTTATAGAGAACTGATGTACATACATACATATATACTGTTTATGGGGAGTTTTTCTATTTTTCATTTGCTACACTTCGTATAAGATATACGTGATTAAGTGGAACCATTTTTTTAAGCTGAATAACGGTAAATTGCAAATATCTCGAAAACTTATATATGGAAAAAAACACTAAATTTCGGAATCAGCAAACGATTCTGCATAGGAATTGGATATTGGCATCCGCTGCGCATTTTTGTTGTAAACCAGTGTTTAAATATAAAAATGTTATGATAATATTATAAATATAAAAATGTTATGATAATGTTATGAATATAAAAATGTTATGATAATGTTATAAATATAAAAATGTTTGTGTTTTTCTTTTGCTTTTCTTGCTTTATTCCGACACTATAGAAGTTGACGTTTTTTGAAATGTTTTAATTTTTTGTTTGCCTTAACGCATGTATTTGAAAAAAAAAATTAATTTTTGATATTCCAATAATTAGATTTGTGTTATAACGTTAGATAAGTAGTTATAGTTTCCAGTTTTCATACTCAAATCCTATGAAAATTCACTATGTTGCTACTATCTCCCTCACTACCAGCGTAATACTTTTCAGCTTTAAATCGATCTGGATCTTGCTTTAGCAACCGAATTAATGTCTGGCAAAATAATTTTAGATTCATTAGTACTTAAACATCATATTAAATTTTGAGCTTTACCAAAATGATTTGAAAAATAAATTTTTTTTTTAATAAAAACTGACATCTGGCACAATGTTAGCAACAATGAACATGTGTGGCAATAATAAATCTATGTTTCTAAAAGTTAGTTAAAGCCAATGAAACGAAAATTAGCCTTACTAAAATGACTTAAAAAATTAGCTTTTTTAACTGTAAAGATACGCTGCGCACTAGTCATCGCTACCATTACCGCCTGCCAGATGGCCCCCACGCTAACCGAGGGAGTGAGAGAGATGTCATATCAAGAAACCAGCTGTCCTGAAACTCCAGCTCGAAAACGTTGCTAGCTCTTAGACTATATGTGTGAGGAGGATACTGCGCTTCAGTGGTTTGAACTTAAACTAAAAATTTGACTTTAAAGACTATTCTTGCTTTTAAACGCTCTTATTGGCCAACGCAAAAGTTCTTATTAGGCGCCGCAAAGCAAGCGGTCATTGGCTAGTTTGGTATAAAAATTGTTGTAAATATTTGCACTAACATAGCCATAAACTATACCTTTTGAGAAACACATTAATGAAGCGAGCACTTGCAAACTCAGTTTAAGCCACAAGTAGCGATTGAACACCATGTTTATTTATTTCGTTGGCTATTACTACGTTTTTACGCACGTATTATTTGAAAATAACAATTTGCAAAATGGTAAACTTTGCCGTATAAACGCTGAATTAATTTTTTATTTGCAAATAACTAAATCATAGAGCTGCAAAAACATCGGAGCACTATCGATAGTATCGATGTTTTAATATTTTTTTGAAAACATCGATGTTTTTTTACTATCGTAGTTTTTAGCAGACTTGCTATCAATTAAAAAGGTTGTCCGCTGCTGATTTGGGGCAGGGAAGAAATATAAAAATTTAAGAGTAATAAACTCATAGGGCCATTTTCCCAGTTATTAGTTAACTACTAGAAAAACAGCTGTTGTTTTTATCTATTGGTTAACTAATGGATGTAAATTTGTTAACTGCAGTCAACCATTAGTCAAACTGATACTATGAAATGAAAAATGATGGTTTAAGATTAGCATAGTAGTTAACTAATGACTGTGAAAATGGCCCATAATCTTCAACAGTTTAGCTGAGTTTTAACGCAAAAGCGTACCGATAAGGGTTTATGGAATTATTACTCATAAAAATAATTTTGTCAGTGCCATTCGATCTCTAATCTATAAGTCAAATTAATTTTTAAATTATTTAAACAGGATTTTAACTTTAAACAAAAAGTTATAATTTCCAAGAAAACACGATAGTATCGATACTATCGATGTTTTATTGGCAAAAACATCGAAAAATCGATATTTTCAAACATCGATATTTTTGCAGCACTACTACATCACGTAAATAAGTATTGATTAGTGGTACTATTTGCAAATAAGCGCAGGATGTCGCTATTCTTAAGTTTATTTTCTTTTTCGATGGCCAACTTATTGCCTTTTTAGGCGCAATACGTTGCCATTTTTAACTTTATTTTCTTTTTCGATGGTCATGTTATTGCCTTTTTATAATCAGGCAACATTAAATTTTTTCACCGTCGAATAATCAGTGAGTTAGGTATTTGCATATTATTTTTATTTGCAAATAGCTTACGTATAAACGTGGTATATGTCTCTGGGCGATTTTTAGTGATTTTGCCAATGACATGGCACTATTGCACTGAGAATAACCAAATCGAAATCATTGCACCGACGGCTGTGGGCAGTACCGCTGGTACATATTTGCCAAAAACCGCAGTGGTTGCGGCGTTTTGTTCTGCCACAATAGCCTGCAATGATGACATGTCCTATAATGTCGACGAACAAAGATATAAAATTGAAACTGACTAACCTTATTCAGAATTGCTAATCGATGCTTTAGCTTCATGTTCTCAGTTTCAAACGTTGTGTACTCTTGATCATCTTCAATTTCAAGTCCCTCGTCATGTTTTGTATTTTATTTATTACAACGCTTTTATCAACTTGCAATGTTGTATGTCCAGACCACCATTTTATACTTTAAATATAGCAAAGGTATTTATGGCAAACCTAGTCTAGATATCAACCTCGTCGTAGGTATCATACCAAAGACATACAATTAGAAAAAATCTAGAGGTAGATGGCGCCCCGCAAGAATAAGTTAAATATTGCGCCTAAATATATGCACTATTTATATACGTCACAGCGGAAATGTACGACACGCATATATGTAATACTTCTATATTGGCAGTAAGCTAACTTCTCAAAATGTAAGCATTCCGAAATCAAAGCGAGACAGTCTAGTACCGTTTTTGTCAATGTATTGTGTACTTGAGTGCCGTTTTTGTATATGTGTTGTGTACATGCCCAGTAGAAATCGGTTGTATGCATTCTTGAAGGATGCTTGCTATATGAGTGAATTAGTGTGAACAATTCATGCGTAGTCATGAATTTCCACGAATAAATTCAAATTCTAGCGAATTGCAAGCGAATGTACGTTGTCGTTGTTTTAAGTATATTTCTTGATAAATTTGAAGTGGAATTTTTATAATATTTTCAGTCCTGTACAAAAATTTTAGTGAACGGACGTGTTGTACGATACTATTTTCAGCACAAACGGGCTTTTACAAGATATGCATTTGAATATGTAAATGCTACTTGTTTGTATGTCCCCGTATATTGAAATGTATTAGAAAAATAGCATTTACATATGGGGTACATATCTTGTAAGAATGCTTTAATACTGTTCCATTAATGCATTTTTGTATGTTTGAAACATTAATACAGCTATATGCATACAGCAGTAGTACAAGTGTATGATTAAGGTACGCATACGCTCTGAGAAACCAAGCGTGTTAAATGGAAATGAAGGTTCATTTATACTGGCATGTATACACGGCAGCAAGCTCATGCCACCAACAGCGATGTTGTATGCATAAGATTTCTTCTGGGTATGTATGTTAATACTAAATGTGAGCAAACAACATTGTGCTTGCATAATCTTCTGTTCTCGTTCACTGCAAGTTGAATTTTTTTTTTGATATCTATTGCAAAATTTTGTACAGACAAGACTAAAAAGTAGAAAATAAATCAAATAAAAAAAAACTTTTTAATATATGTACAACGCTTTTATANATTAATTGGTGCTCGTTTGTATGTACATACATATGTAAATGCATGTGTGTGCACCTTTCTATTAATATCGTTGAATTATTTTAATATCTATTGCAAAATTTTGTACAGACAAGACTAAAAAGTAGAAAATAAATCAAATAAAAAAAAACTTTTAATATACAACGCTTTTATAAATGGACTAAAAAGTAGAAAATAATATTTCTCAGTCCCACAGAATTTGTTTTGATAACTTTTGATTTTGAAATTTTAGCAAAAGTCATTATAAACAATTAATGACATTGAAAAATGAATTGATATGAAAAGTAACATATGTATGTATGTGGGCATATGAATTACTACCGCTTAAAATCGATCTCAAATTTGTACTTTCGCTGTAGAATGTTATGTAGTTTGACTATTGTCAATGAAATCGAATGCTTTGTATAAATGAAATACCCAAAATTTTGGAAAATATAAAAATTTCTTAAATTTCAATAATTTTGGACATATCAAAATATTCTCATTTTACCAAAATTTCTAGAATCTCCCGGATTTCGATAGTTTTTAAATTTTGGAAATTATCCTAAAAATAAAAAATCTCAAGTAATTTAATAATATTATAAAATTCAAATTTTGGAATTTTCGTTGTTTTCTGATCCTGTGAAAATATTCAAACTTGCTGTGACTTTCAACTGTGTAAAATAATACAAATTCGAAAATATAACAAAAAAAGTAAAAATTGAAAATTCAGTATATAATTTCAAAATTTTGAAAATTCAGTGAATTCGAAAAGCTGATAGCCCTACTTAAATAACATAATACTTCGAGCTTAGCACACAGCTAAAATTTCAAACTCAATTGAAATTTTACACACTTTTCCATGAATTAAAATTGTTGTTCCCCAAGCTTCTCGAAGTCACTTCGAGTTACATATACGCGCTCCGCAAGTAAGTTTTCGAGTTTCTTTGATATACGCTCACAGTTTGAACTTTGCTCGAGTTTTTCTACAAGTAGCTTGTGGGGCAAACCTATTATATAGTTATATAGTTGAATATTATGAAAATACATGTTACACAGTCTTGGAGGGGGAAGGGGGGGGAGGGGGAAATTTTCCCAATTTCCCCTACCTGGGTCCGCCACTGCCAGAACGTAGTTACCAAGAGGAAAAACCGCAGGGATTGCAGTAGTTTTCCTTGCAATCACCGTTGATGATGCTATGCTTGTAATTTATGGTCTGAAAGGAAAGAAAATTGCATTAACCAAATGGGAAACACATCAAATCAATAAATTTTAAATAATTTTCGCCATTTCACAAACCGAATTAACAAGAAATAGAAACTCACCGAGATGCGGTACAGAAATAAAAACAAACAGGGCTGCATTTTCTTGGTAAACAACATAAGCGCTCAGAGCAATCTGACCCGCAATATTATTTTGTGAAAAATAAGAGTCGAAGAGTTTTTAAACATGATTAACACATAATCTAATTCGCGCACACTATTGTGTTTAGTTTTAGTAGAATATAATTGTATTATCTCAGACTTTTTTTTAATGTTTTCTAATATTTGATCTTTTGGCATGCAAAAGCAACCATGCGCTCAATTGTCCATAAATNTGGGACTGAGAAATATTATTTTCTAATTTTTAGTCCATTTATAAAAGCGTTGTATATTTAAAATAGTTTAATTAAATTTTTTTAAATTTTTTTNATCTCAGACTTTTTTTTAATGTTTTCTAATATTTGATCTTTTGGCATGCAAAAGCAACCATGCGCTCAATTGTCCATAAATACTTTCACCACGAAACAGCTACAAAAACAAAAACCTTTTCTACTGGTATACTGTGATCTTGCTTGCATTGTCTTCTGTTCTCNTTTTATAAGTTCTATTCGTTACAACAAAACGAGCAGGTACATATATATGAAGCGAGAGAAGCATCAAACATAAAAACAGGATGATTAAACTAAACGCCAAACAAAAGCACATTAGACTAGTCAAGGGCAGCAAAACAACAACAACAATAAGTGTGTATACTATCTCTGTCCCTAACTAGAGCGTCAACCGTGATATATCAACAATTAAGAATGCAAGCATGCAATATTGATACATACAAGTATGTATCATAGTTCAGCAATGCAAAAAACACCAACTATACAGCACAAAGAGAAAAGTGTATGAATGTGGATATATGAAAAATGACCGCTTAAAATCGATTTCAAATTTGTACTTTCTCTGTAGAAATTTTAGGTCTATGTTATGTAGTTTGACTATTGTCAATTAAATCTAATGCTTTGTATTGCATGTGCTCCACGTTTTTCGTTTTCAATCTCATAAATGGTTTATAATGGCTTTTGCTAAAATTTCAAAATCAAAAGTTATCAAAACCAATTCTATGGGACTGAGAAATATTATTTTCTAATTTTTAGTCCATTTATAAAAGCGTTGTATATTTAAAATAGTTTAATTAAATTTTTTTAAATTTTTTTAAAGACTGGTTTAAGAAAAACTTGAATAACTCATCCAAAACCTTACCAATTTAGACTTATGAGGTATCATTGGTAAGGTATTTTCTCACCCTTTTAATTTCATTGCGATTAAGCTCGTTCAAAGTATGAAAGAGGAAGGTAAGATAAACGAGGGTCACNTTGTCTTCTGTTCTCTTTTTACTGCAAGTTGAATTATTTTAATATCTATTGCAAAATTTTATACAGACAAGACTAAAAGTAGAAAATAAATAATAAATANTTGGTATTTGATAAAGAAAAAATTGGGACGTGAATTAGTTTTTTTGCAAAGAAATAAAAAGGGTGAGAATACCTTTCCACTGATACCTAGTCTATATTGGTAAAGTTTTTAAGTTATTCAAGTTTTTCGTACACGAAAAGTTAAGAAACAGCATCAAAAATCTCATTATTATGATTCCGCTGATAAAAATTGTTAATGGTTTGTCATCTGAGGTGATTTTTTTCAAAAAAATCCCATAAGAAACTATTTTTATTCATAAAAAACTCAATTTTTAGAGGTATTTCCAAACCGGTCCAGCACACGTAAATCTTAATATTTGTCCGGAGTATTTTGGTAGAAGTCTTAAAATATATCGGATTTTTTAATCCCGCCGGAAAAATCGCAACTTTTTTTTGGTGATGCAGTCTAATATATGTCGGCCGCTGTGGTGTAGTGGTAAACAGAGTGCGCTTTCACTCCGCAGCACCTGGGTTCAAACCCTGGTCAAAGCAACATCGCAAAAAATATAGAAAAAAGGGTTTTTCTTAACAGCGGTCATCCCTCGGCTGGCAATGGCAAACGTGCGTGTGTATTCCTGCCATGAAAAACAGCTTCTCATAACAAGTAAGAAAGTCTAAGTTCGGGCGGAGCCGAACATTAAATACCCAGCGCAAGTATTAAAGATATGTTTTCCACCTTGCCGAAAGCTACCGCTACATGATAAGCCGGGGTGTATACATTTTAAGTAAATTAGCGTCCTTAAATTTCGACATATTGAAATTTCAAGCATTTCTGAAATTTATTGTTATATGAAAAGCGGCCGTAATTTAAGACCGATTTCAACAATTTTCAACGGTTTGCTTTTATGTGGCAAGCACAATAATCATACCGAGTTTGGTACAAATTGCTAGAACGGTTAGCGAGATACATATATGTAATCACAAGTGGGCGGTGCCACGCCCATTTTCCAAAATTTTATCATAAACGNTTCGGAGTCGGCGTAAAACTGTAGGTCCCTCCGCTTTGTGTGACAACATCAAGGCGCACGCCACAAATCGGAGGAGAAGCTCGGCCAAACACTAACATATGTGTAAGCGCCAATCTATTATTATTATTATTAGTCTAATATATGTACATGCATAACTTACTTTGAGAGAACTTATAGGTTTCTCGGCAGGTAATGGCAGATAGTATTTTTGCCATGAAAAAATATTTTCGTAATATTTATTTATATATTTGTGTGTTACGGTCATTTCGACCTATTTAAAATTTTAGTATCACATTAAAGGTGGCACTTCGATGGTTGATGGCGACTATCGATGTTTCTTTTGTACACATCTGCGCATGTAAACTTAAATAATATTAACTAGTTTCTAGTTACATATATCTCCCGGAATTTTGTTATCAATTCTAACCAACTTCCCGATGAGGTAGAGACTTGAAACTTTAAACATAGCGCAAAACCCAATGACAATGTAATATGAAAAACGAATTAATAAACTAGGCCAGGGTTCAAGCCCTGGTCAAAGCAATATCGCAAAAAATATAGAAAACATTTTTTTCTTAACAGCGTTCGCCCCTCGGCAGGCAATGGCAAACCACCGAGTGTATTTCTACCATTAAAAGCAGCTTCTCATAAAAATACAATCGCCGTTCGGAGTCGGCGTAAAACATTAGGTCCCTCCTCTTTGTGTGACAATATCAAGGCACACGCCACAAATCGGAGGAGAAGCTCGGCCAAACACTAACATATGTATAGACGCCAATCTATTACAGTAAAACCCGCTTAAGTACCTCACGAAAAATGTCAGCTTTTTTAAGTACTTAGACGGGTTGGGCACTTAAAGAACCCGCTTAAGTACCTCGATGCGGGTACTTAAGCGAACATAATGTAGTTAATCTTGAATAAAACATGAACATTTAATGAAGTATACGCAGTTTAAAACCAAGATCGTAGCATTATTAAAACACATAAATACATAAACAAAAACTTTATAAAAAAATCGATGAAGCAATGTTTTGTTATTTTTAAAATAACTCAATTCTTTAAAGTCATTTATTATACATACATACAGTGTTGGTCTATCTATCATATAAACCTAAGCTTAAAATTTTTTAGAACACTTAAAAAAAATTCATTAAATTTTCATCAAAATATAAACTTTTTTTCTCTTGAAGTGTTTATAGCCCATTAAATTTTTCAAATTTCAAGTGGCTAAAAGTTAACGTTGATTTTTTAGAATATTTTTGCCGAACGTGTTGCGGGATCACCTAAAAGGGGAAAAGTATAAGTAAAATTATAAATAGGGTACGAAAAATTTAGGTACTTAGGCGGGTTGGGTAAATAAGCGGTAAATAAAATACTTTTTCTTCTTCTTTATTGGTGCTGTAACCGCCTTAGCGATTTTGGCCAAGTCCAAAACAGCACGCCAGTTATTTCTTCTCTTCTGTGCTAACTGACGCCAATTGGAAATGCCAAGTGAAGAGAATTGAGTTTTAATTCGCTGCACTAGGTCTATATCGTTGTAAAGCTCATACAGCTCATTTTCTTCAGATAA
Organism: Rhagoletis zephyria; assembly: GCF_001687245.7. Taxonomy (NCBI): domain Eukaryota; kingdom Metazoa; phylum Arthropoda; class Insecta; order Diptera; family Tephritidae; genus Rhagoletis; species Rhagoletis zephyria. Next base: position 38,446 of record NW_016157929.1, read on the forward strand.
CATTAAAGTATTCACGGTGACCAAAAATGTTGGTTACTTAAGCGGGTTAGGTACTTAAGCGGGTTTCATTATATTTATATTATGGTTCATATTTGGAATGCATATATGTATGTATCTATTTATATTACTTTCTTGTATATTACGTTCATACTTAAAGCTAAGTACTTTCGGCATAATTTTTAATGGGTTATGTGTCAAAAACGTTACAACTAACTTTAAGTACCAACTTAATTTTGACTTTTAATGTCCTATTTTTTCACAACAGTCGATGCTATATCGATGTTTTGCCTTAAAACATCGATGGTAGCAAACATTGATGTTTCTCCACATCCATATCATATTTAAATTTTATTATAATACTACAACCTACTCAATGAGCAAAATATTTTACATACATGCATACGTACATATGGAAGTACATATTTCACCCCTAAATTCTTTAATTACTAGTTGTGCGCATTTATTACACTAAGCTCGCCCTGGTATATGGTCATTGTTTTCACACTACCCATCTACAACGCATTAGAGCACTATTATGCATTTAAGGATGTTGAAACTATATGAGAAATGAGCAGAATGGATATCGGAAGGGGTACACTCTCTCGCGCACATTTACGCAAAGACATTAATAAATCGGAATGCATCTTAATGCCATAATGCAATCGTGGTTGCGTTAATCTCGGTTACTTGGAGTGCGGCAAACGGCTGGCATTAACTTGGCTGAACTGAGCTATAAAATGGCCAACCGCCTCCCGAAAAGTACTTACTTGGGATGTAGATGAATGTATTAACTAGACCTCTGCATGAGTTGATTCTAATTTCAAGCCAAAAAGAGTACAGTAGAATTGTGTATTCTATTTCAAGTTCGAAACACCCAGCGTTTTTAATTTTGTATGTTATGAATATTCATTGCGTTTTAAATTTTCTAACTTCATATCGAAATATAGGTATAAATGAATGAATGAAAAACATTAAATTCATTCAGATTCAAATTTATTACAATTTATGTGATATTTTGTGTTTAGCAACGAAAACGAAAAAAAGAATGGAAAGTGCAGAGGAAAATGTAAGTATGTACTTACATTTAGCTTGAAAAGATGTACGTATTTATGTATAGTGAATCTACATTTCGGTCCATTTAATAATGATAATGGAAAAAAAATATTAAAATGAAAATGAAAATGAAAATGGATGAAAAACTACAAGTTATCAGAAATTGTAAGGAAATAATTAATAGCTTTATTGGGCATGGACCTGATGGAAATATACAAAGCAACGACATTTTGGAAGATAATGCGTTCATAGATTTTATTGAAATCATTCATGAAAGCAACGCCATGGCTCAAGTAGATCAGGAAATTCAAACCTACCTGTTACGTTCACTGCTGACTTCGACTGTCTTAACTGGTGGTATCTGAACTAAATTTTTTCCCTAATTTTATAAAAAACGAGCTGCAAAATTTTCTGTATACCCGCAAGTAGTGCGGCTTCTGAAAGAGCATTTTCAGATGCAAGAAATTTAATAACCGAAAAACGTTGTATTATTGCTCTTTACCCAGACAATGTAAATAAAATAATGTCCAAAATATGTATACGCAATTTTCATATTCATATTCACTCAATTTGTTTTCACATCGTTTGAATATTGTTATGTCGGCAACAGAGGCGGGCATTTTTTGATTTTCCAAACACATGTAATTGGGCTTCAAAATGCTGCTTGCGCCGACGTCGACACCAGCGTTGCCACTTGAGAATATTTTAAGGTACCAAAAAGCCTACCAAATCAGTTTGCAAACTACCAAAAAATTGTTTATCAATAAAACGAGATTTTATTAAATTTACAGGTTTTGCAGATTAACAGTGGGTATAAATTAAAATACCAAATAATATGGTTTACTGTGCTACAGTTGGTTATCCATTCATGCAATACTTGAAGTTTACACAAAATAAATTCGGGCGTTTAAATAAATTAATTAACGTATCGTATAAAAAACAGTTATAAGAATTGTATATAGTTTTGATATTAAATCAATTCATATCAAACATTTTGATGTATAAAACAACAAGGCGCGCAAATGCCAAGTTTTTGACATTTAAACATCTTTCTTTCACTCTTTCTCTTGTCATTAGCCGTCATCGATTCGATTTGCATGTGAAAGCAACAACGAAGTTAGCTAGCACGGATAGACGATAGCGAGTTTGGTTATACCTCATTGAGTACGTTCGTTTCGCCACTCGCTAACTGTTGGCGAATCGATGACGGCTATTATTTCCTTTGATTGCTATGAATACAGGGTTACCATTCGTAGATATTTTTAGAGTTACTATAAATAGTAGATAGCACTGGCAGTATGCAATCTTAAACAAACAAATTTTATTGCTCAATTTGGTTGCAATTTCACTTTTGGCTACCAAAAGCTTCATCCTACCAACCAAACTACCAAAGCATAATGAGCCTACCAATTTTGGTCCAATTGGACCAAAACGGCAACGCTGGTCGACACATGTATACTATCATCGTCTTCGTGCGGCTTACGATAATTGACGATTGACTGATGCTTCGTTGGTATTTCGGCAAAGCAAATCAAATCAGTTGCTGTTGAGAGTGTTCGGACGCAAGTTTTCTTAGTGATAAATAAGCATGAAAAATTGTGGTACATTCCAAAACAAATTTATAAGCATGTTATATGCACTTATGGTCAGCTGATTAAGTTAAGTGACATTTTGACCAGTTTTGGCTAGTTATATTTTTTTTATTTAATGTTTATCTGTTTTTTTCTGACGGTGCTAAGCATTTTCTTCCATATAATAGAAGTTGGCAATAATTAAAAATCAACGCGATTTCTTAGCGCTTGAAATTTGGACTTTGAGCTACTAAATTTTAATGGGCTATAAAACTTCATACCTAAAACTTTTCTAGAAATTCTAAATAAAAAGTCAAAGCGACAAAATAAGATGCTTTTTTTAGAAATGATCTATCATTTTCTGATAGAGAATCATTTTCTGATAGACTTTGATAATTTTCGTGTTGATGTATATTACCATCACCTTTACTTTAATAAAGAACACTGCTTTTAATTCTAAAAGCTTCAGTGCTCGATCACCCTCTTTCACCTTTTCAAAATGACTATGACACAGTTTGTAATGTCTTTTTAAACAAGACTCATAACGCGATAGCAGATCACGCATTGCGCACACCCATCCATGTTTTCTATGCAAAAAAAATGTATTTCCCATTCCTCCCGAAACAATTTATGTGTGTATTATTCGAATAGTTGCGCAGTGAATAGGGACACGAATTTCGATACGATACGATACCATATCGATACTTTTGGCATTCGATACCGATATTTTCTACTCGATAGTTTTAAAACGATATTTTTTGGAATCGAGTACCAGAACCCTAGTATCGTATCGAATGTCATAAACTCACATTACAAGGCTAATGTTATTAACAATTCTGCCCGATATAAATTGGGCTTTTAAGAGCAGAAATGTGTAATATAGTTAGGATCAGGGACGTGAACCGGATGAAAAATTTGTTTGGTTCGGTTCAGCGGTTCGAACCGTTTTTGCACTTTTGGATTGGTTTGTCAAAGCGGTTTTTTTGGTCTTTGAACTGGGGTTTCGGTTCGGTTCAACGGTTCGAAAAACAAAACAAGTTTAAGTGTCAAGTGTCAAGTGCAACAACGCGCAAGGTTAAGGGTCAAGTGTCTGTCAAATGAGATGGGTTGCCTTTACATTTGATATTGTCACATGGTAAACAAACATGATGGGTATTACCATGTTTACCAAAAAGAAAAAAAGTGGGTACATTTATCTATTGAAAATTGGTTGAAACGAACCTTTCAATGTTTATAGAAAGTGGTTCGGTTTTCGGTTCGCATCAAACATTTGTGGAAAATTTCGGTTCGGTTAATGGTTCAGTTAATTAATAGAAAAGAGCGGTTTTCCGGTTCAAAACCGGTTCACGTCCCTGGTTAGGATTGCATGTGGTGGAATTTGAACCCGCGAACTCGGTGTTTTAAGCCAACACCTCAATCTCTACGTGTTGTTACACAATATGTTAGTGTTAGACCGAGATTTTCCTCCGATTTGTCAAGTGCGCCTTAAGTTCTGAACACATTAATAACGACGAGCTGCGGGCCACAGCTTCCAATTTGTTATCTTCATTGTCTAAACGCTTTGTCGAAGGCGACATGATTTTTTTGAATGCGTCGGCGACATCATGAATTTGTACGAGTTTGACATAAAAGAAGAGGAAGAACCTTATCTGTCGCTGGAAAGATAGAAATAGATCTAATCTGGCCACAACCACAGTCGTCGCGTAGCCCGGTCGTCGCCAAAATAATTATCTACATAAGAGTACGTGTTAAAATAATTTGACAACTATGGTCCATAGCCCGTCGTTTTCATTGTGTTCGGGCTATTAATGTTGTGGCACAAAAGGGGTCCCTACAGTTTTATGTCGATATAAATATATAAATAAATAAATATAAATTTTTTGGATTTTGGTATCGATATTTGGAATATCGAGTATTTTCATTCCGATATTAATGGGTACCCGATACTTTTAAAGCGATACTTTAAATGAGTACCATATCGATACTTTCTGTTCGATATCGTGTCCCTAACAGTGAAGTCTCAGCAGCAACTTATTTGATTTGCTTTGCCGAAGTGCTAGCAAAGCATCAGTCAATCGTCAATTACGGTAAGTCCCCTTTCAGACACGGCAAGTCTTGCTTTCAAGTCTGCTCGTTCGTTGGCGAAGGAGGTGAGAAGAGAGGGGAAGAGTACAGATACCTCTGTACCGTCAATTCGTTTCAAGTTTTCTTGTCTCTTTTGATCTTTTCGTTGCTTCCCATTTAAGAACCAAGGACTTGAATTCAATTAAAGTTGACGCGTGTGGAAGCAAATAGAAAACACAAAAGAGAATGCGAAGAAAATTGCTTTCAAGACTTGCCGTGTCTGAAAGGGTACTAAGACGCACGAAGACGATCATATCATACATGTGTCGACGTCGCAGCAAGCAATGTTATTTTTTGTTGTAGAAAATACCCATTAATTAATGCGCAAATGAACAAATTAAAAAAAAAGAAGTTTCAAAATCTGAAAGTTTTTTAGCTTACGGTGGTAGAAGTAGTAGATATGTTATTTTACCAAAAAAAAAGTGTTATCTATTCCACAAATGTGGGAAAGTCCGAGCACTGGCTGTTGAACAAAACTTCGCTGCTTCGCACACAAGCGCATGTGTGTGATAGTGTGAGTGCCCACCTCTGATTTAAATTCAATAAAATTCAAACCCAATCACATTCATTTAATTTCAATATGAATGATTCATTTGCCGTTTTGAATGGATTCATGCAGCCCTCTGCTATGAACACACTCATAATTGTAATCACAATATTTGGAGGACGCCCATGCTGATGAGGCTTCCGCATTCGACGAGTGGGAAATGTTGCTTGTTTCTAGGCGGTAGGGGTGATTTCCATCAAAATGAGCCACCGAAATGCAAATGTGACAGCTGCAAAACCGAAGGAAATTTCCGCCTCCCAGCCAACAAACGCCATTCCATTATAATCCACACCAGTCTGGAGTGGGAAAATGTGCCATCCTTCTGCAACATGTACGAATAATCATTAAAGTCAAATTACACGTGCAACACAGCGGTATCACGGCGTACGACAGCGGAAACGCGTGAACATCGGACATACACCAAACAATTTATGAACGAGACAAAGCGTTAGAAGTTTACTTTTTTATTTCAATCGTCTCATGAAAGTCAATAAAAAGTACAAAACATTGAAAGTATGAAAGGGAGAATAAGGAAGGCCTTGAAAATGCAGCAGCTCAATTATTTTCCCCTTTTCACTACTTGATGTAAGTATACACATACATGCATATGTATAGTCCTGCCGGGATGTCGCAACAGCTCTCAAGCGCGTAAACTACCACAAATATTGACATTCAATTAACAATAATTTCCAAATACTGCTGAATAATACTAACATATACCTTGTTTAGACCTACGCAAGAACCGCATTAACAAAAAGCTGATTTGACACAAAACATATTTCTTTCAAGCATTTATACCTGTGTCGTTATAGCGCACTCGCTGAAACCGTATGCAAAAGTAAACAAAATTTGTTATTTTTATTCCATATTTCTTAAATAATTATTTGCGCGGTGTACCGAAATGGAAGCGAAGAAGAATTCAAATTTGTTATAATAATAAATCAAATTTAAAACGGGCTGTATAAAGAAAACCAGCCTTTTTTCACGTCGCGTCAAATGAGTGATGTGTTCATGCCTGTTTTTAACCGATGCACAGTGGCCAATTTTTCGAAAAAGCAGGCCAAAAGTCGAAGAGTGGTACAATTGTAATCAAACCTTGTGTATTCGTCTTTTTTTTTGGTTGCTGGTTTTAAATTTCACCACATAATTTCAAAATTCAAAATGGCGGATCCATAATGGCTGCTGTGTACGCTTAAAATAATCAGATTTTTATCAAAACTAAGGTAGTTAAGTATAAAAGGTCATGTTTTCTGCTTTTTTGTTATATAATGTGCTGTATCGGTTAGCAATATACGCTATCATTCCGCAGGGCCTGGGTTCAAGCCCAGTTTCCGACCAACATCAAAAAATAAGAAACAAACAAGTTTTTTGTAATAAAGTCGCCCTTTGGCAGGCAATAGCAAACCCGCGAGTGTATTCAGCCAAGAAGAACAGCTTCTCATAAAAATAAAATCCCCGTTCGGATCCGGCGTAAAACTGTTGGTCCCACCCCTTTGGGCGCCAACATTAAGGCGCCCACCACAAATCGAAAGAGAAGCTCGGACAAATACTAACGAGGTCTTAATGTTTGTTTCTAAATATCTTGATGTTCAAATTTACACGGGAACTGCGGGATTTTGAATGAATCAATAAACAAGACATACATATTTGTTGGTACAGGAATATATTTTTAAGATAACAATTTTATACACCGTCAGACTCGCAGTCATCTGAAGTATCCAAGCTCATATCTATATTTTCTGATGGCAATTCCGCATCCGCATTTACAACAGTTGATAATAATTTAATGGCATCTGACGACAGTTTATGATTTTGTTTTGGTGGGTTTAAACCAGTGGCGGATCCAGCGGGGGGGTTTTGGGGGTTAAACTACGTGTCAGTCAGTGGCGGACCCACGGGGTGTGTTTTAATATGGCGCATATGTATGTATAATATGGTGTCTATGTATTAAAACACCCCCCGTGTGTCCGTCACTGACTGACACGTAGTTTAACCCCCAAAGCCCCCCCGCTGGATCCGCCATTGGTTTAAACGTAAACTTGAAATGACAGGGTCCGAGGATACAAGCAGCCGATATTTTTCAATATCCTTATTCCTTGACTCTTGGGCTTCTTCGGAAAGTTGCCCAATTGGCAGGGGTGCCCATTCAATAATGAGAGGCCCATGGATGAGCACTCTAATATAGTAGTACTTTCTGACATCATTTAAATTCTAAAAACATCCAATCTTTAAAACATCAAAATCTTGACAGAAATAATTTTTTACATAATTTTAATCTTTCAAAGTTTAACGTTTAAGTTAACGTTAAAGTTTTAAAGTTTAAAATTTAAACACAAAAAAATTAAGAAAAGCGTATAAAAACTGATGTCCAAACTTCAATATATATGAAAAAGCAAATAAGACCGCCCATCTCGACCACTCTCGTAACTATTTCCCTAATCCATTATAATGAGTAAACAAAAAAATATCAATCCGTGAATATCTACGTCCCACGTCAGTTTTTAGATGGCGTGACAATGAAAAAACATGTTTTACATACTCTAGATTACAATGTCCATGAGCGGATACTTGAAAACTGTTATTTTTTTTAAGGATAATACCACGAGTTTAACAACGACGAAAACTCTAATTTACGAAAAGTTTAGAGCGAATTGCTAGCAACAGTCACTTCGATCTCCTGTAACACTAAATGCCTTAAGGGAATCGACTTGTTGTCTCATAACGATACGCAATAGAGCCCTCCTAACAATAAAGTATGGTTATGCATACGAATGCACCAATTTTTTTTGGACTTTTGGCCAGGGTTTTCCAAAAATTGGCCACTGTGCGATGTGAGGAATAAAAAAACGATTTGAAAACAAATTCGAGCCAATACACTTTCGAATTTCTGAGCGTATTGAAAAGTGGTTTATGCTTCCGTTTTAAATCACAGCGAACTGGGTCAAAGCGCATTATTTGTTGGTATAAACAAGGTATATAATATAAGTTATGTATGTACCATAATGGAATAAACAAAGTGAAATCAATATATGAAATACGCTTATTTGAAAACTTAAATGTAAACAATTCATATTTTTGTTTACATTGACCCTCCTTTTATGGCACGATGAGCTACATAATCTCAAAGTGTACAAAACACATACCCATGTATGTATTTATACGAATGCATTTTGGTTTGGTGGACGCTGTGGTGTAGTGGCTAGCAGTGTGAGCTACCAATCGACAGGGTCTGGGTTCAAGCCCTGGTCAAAGCAACATTGCAAAAAATATAGAAAAATAGTTTTTTCTTAACAGCGGTCGCCCCTCGGTAGGCAAACCTCCGAGTGTATTTCTGCCACGAAAGACAGCTTCTCATAAAAATACAATCGCCTTTCGGAATCGGAGGAGAAGCTCGGCCAAACACTAACATACATATGTGTAAGTGCCAATCTATTATAATTTATTTATTTTTATTGTTCGTAGGAGAAGGAAATGCTTTATGCACTGGCCGGGAGCGCTAGTCTCTATACTACCTTCCCCGAGTGTGGGACTCCCACCGAAGCGTGTTGGGCTACCCACTAAAACCCAAACACCCACCGCCCGCGCAAGAATCCCGCATCNTTCGTAGGAGAGGGAAATGCTTTATGCACTGGCCGGGGGCGCTAGTCTCTATACTACCTTCCCCGAGTGTGGGACTCCCACCGAAGCGTGTTGGGCTACCCACTAAAACCCAAACACCCACCGCCCGCGCAAGAATCCCGCATCTGGCACCGCAATTCTGCATGTCTTCAGATGCAGGAGCGCTCTGCTAGAGCCCCGAGGCGGCTCTTTTGTAGGGGCGTTTCATTCGGGTGTGCTCAGTAGACATCCGTCCTCTCGTTTGCAGCGGAGTACGAATTTCACGTATCTCACAACTGCTTCCCACTTTTCTGCACTGGAGATCATTACCCCAATTTTGTTGTTCAGAGTAATGTCTCCGTATCTTTCTTCCAACATTCTGCGCGAAATCAAGAAGTGTTCGCAGGTGAAGAATGTATGGTAACCGTTATCTTCGACGTTTCCACAGTAGTGACAGAACGGTGAGTCCAGCCTTCCCAATCTATGAAGATATTCTCGGAAGTAACCATGACCGGTGAGGAATGGATTCGACTTCCCCATGTGGTCTGTACAACCATGTTTGAAGGTCGGCTATCAGGGTGTGCGTCCATCGACCTTTTGAGCTCGCATTCCAGTTTTTCTGCCACTGCTGGATTAGTTGCTCGCGCGCCCTTGCCGCGCCAGCTGCTTGACCTATCTCGGCACTGAGATTGTAAATCTCTTTTCGCTCGTAAGCAAGTAGCTCAATTGGCATGACGCCAGAAATAACTAGAACCGCGTCCGCGGACACTGTACGGTATGCAGAAGCAATGCGTAGTGCCCCTCTGCGCTGTACCGAAGACATTTGAATCCGGTATTTTTTGACTTTCAATGCGTCAGCCCATATTTCTGCCCCGTACAGGAGCACCGATTGGACCGCTGTCATCAGAAGCTTCCTGCGGCATGGCTTCGGGCCGCCCACGTTCGCCATCAGCCGGCTTAGAGCCGCCGTGCTCTGCGCAGCTTTTTCACATACTCCATGGATGAGTTCCCAGAATGTGAGTTTGGTGTCAAGCTTCACCCCTAGGGATTTTGTAAACCTAGAAGTTGTCACGAGTTGAGGTCCGACCATCATCTTTATAATTGTTGGGATCCGTTTCTTGGTGAGGGGCACGATCTCTGTTTTGGCTGTAGCCAATTGCAGACCGTG
>NW_016157929.1:48577-51729 GCF_001687245.7 Rhagoletis zephyria
AGACTCCCTGTTGTGGATCTCTCCCGTTGTGGGTGAAATGCCTTGGGAATCTGCTAGGAGTGACGTATCGAACTTGCGAACATCGACCCTAGACGGGTTCCATCCTGGTTCCTGCGAGCCCTTCGAAGAAGGCTTTCTGAGACCAGGGTTATGTCAGGGATAGAGTATCCAAAACCCGGCCTTCGATATGTAGGGGTCGTTCCGGTGTTGAGGATGGTCAGGCCAATGCGGGCTGCCATTTCAAGGACCAGTCTTTCCCTGGTGTTTATTTGGGGCATACCCCATTCCACGCCTCTTGCGTTGAAATCTCCAGCAACAATTATTTGGCCGGTTATATCGCGCAATTCGTCTTCAAGGTCATCGAGCTTTCCCCTGAAGACAGGGACTGTGTCGTTTGGAGACAGGTAGCAGCTCACCATAGTGATTTGCGCCATTTTTACCCAGACGTAGCAGCGTCCGACCCCGCTGCTCTCTGCGCGATAGTTGGATTATTATTATTATTATTTTTTTTTTTTTTCGTAGGAGAGGGAAATGCTTTATGCACTGGCCGGGGGCGCTAGTCTCTATACTACCTTCCCCGAGTGTGGGACTCCCACCGAAGCGTGTTGGGCTACCCACTAAAACCCAAACTCCCACCGCCCGCACAGAATTATTATTATTATTATGGTTTAGCGAATTAAAATACAATTGCTTTACTTGCTAGGTCACGTCATCCTTAAAGATAACAATTCAATAGCTCTTAAAGTACTGCAGTAAAAGTAAAAGACCAAATGGAGTTTGGAATCGCAGGTGTTCAATGTTAGTAGAGATCTAATATTGATTTCCTTTTAAGTCGCCGTAATGATACTGTATGAGAAATGAGTGTAGAAATAAGACCCTGAAATTTTTGTTGGTGCGCCAGGGCGTACTTTTTTATTTCAGAAACACCAGTAGGTTCGCTGTGTATTTCGTTGTTTGTGGCATAAAACGGAGCGTTTACAATAATTTAAGATTTTTTAATTGAAACCTTGGGAGTATGTATATTGGTGCAGTGCCCCATAATTGTATGCCATAAGCCCGTACCTGTTTTAAATCAGATGAATAGAGTAAGAGCTTATTTTCGAATGAGACTTGAGATTTTGGGTTCAGTAACCAGTAATATGAAAAGCAAAATGACTGCTGCGCTTTAAGGGATTTGCAGAAAATCACTTAGGTGGTTACTGAGCCAATGGAGAAACAGACTAGTTAAATATATTCGAAAATATTACGAAACTAGTGAACCCGCATGGCGCCAAAACTCCAGCATTTAATTAAATTTTTTAAACAGGTGAAACCCTACTCAAATACCTCTAAAAATATTCCTAATGATTAATCTAACCATTTCTGAGTGATGAGAGGTCTCGCATGGTGTCGGTTTTCATGTAACTTCAAAAAATAAAACCTGTGCACATCTATGTAGAATCCCAGTTCTTTAATTTGACCTCTCATTTTGGAAATTCGAAATAACGTTGCAGATGTGATGACCTTCAAAAAAAATAGATGGCAATTCTAATTAAAAATATTATCAGCCTATAGTTTTCTTAAAACTCTTTCGTTTGACACTAATATTTCGATAACTCATTTATGTAAAACAAATTCGACTTTTCAAACAGGTGGCAACCTCTTTAAAGGTATTTTCAAACTAAAATCTTTTGCCTGGCATTGTTATACATATTTCAATTAAACCTTCTTGGACATCCACACCCTAAGCCCTTTAATTTGGTACCTCACTTTTGAAAATCGAACGGACGGTGCGGATCTGAGGGCATTGATTAGTAAATAACTTGAGTTTAATTATTTAACAGGTGGCAACTCTTTTCGAACAAATAAAACATCTACAGGCCAAGCGCTTTGATTTGACACCCCAATTTTGAAAATCGAACGAACGGTGCAGATCTTTTATGCTGCACAAAAAATGCCTTCGCGTGTTATATATATAGATGAGGCATGCAAGTTGAGTTGATGGAACTGCATTATGATTGAGGCGTCTTCTCTTGGCATTTGAATAATTGATTTCAATCGATTTGAAGTGCAGGGCGCAAACCTTGGGTGATGCAGTCAGTTGAACACCATACGCATTCATCGATTCCTTTTTCTGTGTAACATCTTTCGGCACAATAAACATACCTTCCTTTATTGTGGATAGTTATGCATGTTTATGGAATTTTTTGTTTGTCTTTATTTCCTAAAACAAATTATTTTTGGAAGCACAATAAAAAAAATTTTTAATTTGAAATACATTTAAAATGTTGCTACTTGCAATGTAATGACAAAACTGTTGTCAAATAAGCGTATCGAAAATAAATATGTGATATATTGATTTCACTTTATTTATTACACTATGGTATGTACCATGGTACAATAATTACAGGTAGTTTCTTCCCAGATAGCGCATATTCCGATCTGCCTTATTTGATAAACATCATTGTTGTCCACACTAAAAAGTTACTGCTAGGGAAAAGGGATATTTCCACATGATGCAATAATACAAGGTGGTACCAGTTGTGACAGCTCGATTTGACACTGCCTTAGCTTAGTAGAATAAGAAGAAAATCGGGAAGAAATTTATCCCCATTTGGGGGAAAAATATAAAATTTCATATTTTTTTCTAAACAAAATTTGCTTTTTTATAGTATATTCGTAATGAAATGAAATAAAATAAGATAAAATACCTTTTTGAGAAGACAAAATGTGTATACTGAGAAAAAAAATCAACTATACTATTAGGCAAATCTATATCTATACTAATTATATAAAGAGAAGTCCCTTTTTGTTGTAACAGGTAATCTCGCGAACGGCTGGTCCGATTTTCATGAAATTTTGTATACAAATAGCTTTCGGTAGCCACCATGTTTTAGGCTAAACAAACTTTACTTTTTTTCGGGTAGGCGGACCAGGGACCGGTCTATTCGAAAAAATCTTATTATAGTCCGATTTGCTTAAAATTTAGTACGTAAGTAGCTTTTTAGCATATATTAGCATATATGACCCATTTTTTCCGGTAAGTGGTCCAGGGACCGATCTATTCGAAAAAATCGTATTTACGGTCCGATTTGCTTAAAACCCGGTACGTAGGTAGCTTTTACGATCCATTTTGTCCGAGAAGTGGACCAGGGACCGATCTGTTCGAAGAA
>NW_016157929.1:52140-59810 GCF_001687245.7 Rhagoletis zephyria
CTTTGCGAATAACCGTGCTATGAAATGCCGCACAACTGGAGAATTTCAAGAACGGATATAACACTTTCCTTAGGTTATTTAAAGCGGCAAATGACCACCAAACCTCAATCTCAGCAGACAAATGTGCCAATGAAAATCGTAAACGTGAATTGTTGGTGAAAATGTTGGACCAAAAAGTTTCAATAAAATATATAAAAATTTTGGACGGGACGAAGTTCGCCGGGTCTGCTAGTAATTATTAAAGAAGTAACACTGTTTCACCTAAGGCAGTTAATATGGCGGAATTAGAGCGAGAAGTTGCCAACCCCTAACACCTTGTATTATTGCATCATGATATTTCCATACCCCATATACCATATATCGTCGCTCCCAACGAAGAGTAGCACATCTCAAATTACCGTGGAAGACTAGCACGTTTCACTATTCGCGTCGAAGACTAGCACATTTCATTATTCGCGTCGAAAAGTAGCACATTTCAGATTCTCGCGTGGAAGACTAGCACATTTCACTATTCGCGTGGAAGACTAGCACATTTCAGTTTTTTGCCTGGAAGACTAGCACATTTCAGATTTTCGCTTGGAAGAGTAGCATATTTGAGATTGTTAAGCCGCGAAAACTGCACATCTCCGGTTTAAATAAATCATAAAAGAATAATATATATTGAAGTTTCAAGCGTTTATTCTATATTTCTATAATTGTATTATAAAAATCATGAAATTCAGACGGTATATACCGTTTACTAATCATTTGTTGAATATCATCCACTTTTCTTTTTTTTAAAGGTATTTTTCCCTTGTAAGCTTTAGGCAATTCACAGTGTTTCATGGTTGACCATTGAACTTTTTTTTCATTAGGTTCAACTTCTCCTCGCTTTGCATAAAGTCGTATTTTACTGCCATGTCTACTTGATTTTTGCTATTTTTTATTGTAATTTTCGAAGGAAAATATTTCATTTTGCGTTTTTTCTTCGACGACATACGGCCTTTTATTTGTACATTCTCTCATCAACCGACACCACTCTCCTTGCGTAAATACATCCTTTCTGGAAGTATGCCGTTCTATGCAAGCGTGCATGTTCAATGCCAGCATTTTGGGTGTGGCCTGCCTCTAGGAATCTAGAAAATTTTGTACGATTTAATATAGTTATATGTAATGAACTAGACATACATATATATATATATTTTCAAAACTTAGAATATGGATTCGCAAACTCTATTTGAATTATATTTCACGCACATGAAATAAATAACACTGCGCAACAAACTAAGCCGAACAAACAAACACACGAATGCGGTATAAAATTATGGTCCCTCATCGCCAAGTTTTTTTGCAATGTATTGAAATTTTTTTCCAATTTGGTCTCAAATTGATCTTAGTTATTTGAAAAAATCTCGTATGAAGCTATATTTATCTTGTCTTAGAGGGTCTATAGTAAGATTAAGTGGCGCATATTTCTGTAGAACATTTCAACCCACTATTTCGCTCCCGTTCGGGTAGTTTTCCCTTTTTGGGTCATTCTGCTGACTTAGTGATCTGAATTTGGTACTCACTTTTAGTTTTGATTACAATAAAATTATGTGTATTCAGTATCATTGTAAATACATATTTTTTCACAACCCGCAAATGAAGTGGCTTGAATGCTAGAATACGGTGCACTTTGAAAAATTCCTACAAATTTACAATAATACTGAATATACATAATTGTAATAACTTAAAGTGTTTACCAAGTTTTAGAGCAAAGGTCTGTAGAATGGGAGAAAACTTCAATTAACACTAAATTTGACCCAAACAAGGGCCAAAACGACTAGCAAAGGTGATAAATAGTGGGTTCAAATGTTCTACAGAAATATGCGCCATTAAATTTTATTATAGACCCTTTAAGACAAGATTAATTGTAAATATAGCTCCATACGATATTTTTTCAAATAACTAAGATCAATTTGAGACCAAATTGGGAAAATTTCAATAATCTGCAAAAAAATGTGTTGAATAATCGGGCCGGCGCCAAATGAACGTCAGCAACAACACCGGCACTTACACCCCAACAGTTTGCACCCGATGCGTCGGTTGGGGCCTGGTTCGTATAGTGAAATGCTAAGTGCTTTTAATATAAAATTAATAAATTGTCAGGCAAGGTATTTAGGTTGCAGTAGCGCAAAGAAATAATTTTGAAGGAGCGGCGCCTGCCGAGGCGTATTTGGGTACCGTATACCGACCGCCGATAAGCATCATTTTTGTGTATTTGCGTTCAGGCGTTATTGTTGTCGGTAGGCTTCCTCTTACTGTGTTTCT
The DNA here is from genome assembly GCF_001687245.7 of Rhagoletis zephyria. Taxonomy (NCBI): domain Eukaryota; kingdom Metazoa; phylum Arthropoda; class Insecta; order Diptera; family Tephritidae; genus Rhagoletis; species Rhagoletis zephyria. The sequence goes on from NW_016157929.1 coordinate 54,433, forward strand.
CTACCCCTTCCTCTTTAGCATCCTGCACCCTGAGCCCGGTCATTTCGGCGGGTTAAAGTTACCCCGGAAGCACGGGCGGTAGTACGAGTGGGTTCGCAACTTTTGGTTGGACCTCACCTCAGCTGGTCCCCAAAACAAGGTTCTGTTTTATTTTAAAGTTTTGTGTTTTATTTTTTTTTGTGTTTCGTTTATTTCGACCTACCCTAGTGCTAGTATTACGTACATACTTGCAAATCCACTGTACATAAAAGTTAGTGCCGTTCCCCACTAGCGACCCCGCGGTCACCACTGAGTCAGACGATTGCTATTTTTTTTTGTCACAATTAAAATTAAGTTCAGTGTTTAAAAAATCCATATAGACCCAAGTTTAAAACTTTTGTAGAAAACTAAAAAAAATCAAAAAAATTTCAACAAATTTCACACTTCTTTTCTCAGACGTGTTAGAATATTTTTGAGTATATAGTTTTATATCCCTTTAAAATTTAGTGCAATGATTTAAAAAAATTAAAATTTTCGCATTTGCTCCCATATAACGAACTAAAACTATTTATTTTTGTATCGAAGGAAGCCGCAACAACACAACGGTAATCTTTAGCCACTTGGAGCTTGCACATTTTTGCACTAAACCTAAAAGGGCTATAAAATTTGATACTCAAAAAAAATCTGACACGTCTGAAAAAGTTTGAAATTTTGATGAAAATTTGTTGAATTTTTTAGTATTCTCCTGGGCTTTAAACTTGGGCCAATATGGATTTTTTTAAGAGAATTAACTTTATTTTAATTGAATGTTTTTTAAGTAAATAAATAAACATAACATAAATAATATCACTTTGAAANTCTTGATATGATACTGTAAGTATATGTTTTTTCGTATTTATTTATAAATAAAGATTCCCTGAGAAAGACGCGAATGTCGAAAGGTGTAGGAGGAAAAATAAACGTTTATTTTACTTGTAATAACCGGCCAAAAGGCTCCATATACAACACTAAACTTTCAGCATGACCGAAGAAAAATAATTATAGTATAAACATACATATTTAGGTAACTTTGTTTTTTAACGGCTGCTACAACCTTATATGAACTGCCTTGCGTGTCCCTATTCCACACAAAAATCTGAAATGTGCTAGTCTTCCACGGAAATAACGAAATGTGCTACTCTTCCACGCAAAAATCTGAAATGTGCTAGTCTTCCACGCAAAAATCTGAAATGTGCTACTTTTCGACGCGAATAATGAAATGTGCTAGTCTTCCACGCTAATAGTGAAATGTGCTAGTCTTCCACGCGAATAGTGAAATGTGCTACTCTTCGTAGGGATCGACTATATGTACACGTATTTTTTTAAACAAACCTTCTTGCAGACTTATTTAATTTGTAAAAGCTGAAAAAAAAACCTTTGCTTAGTAAATATATTAAAAATTTGTATGGCTCACTTCATTTCAAACGTTTTTGCTTTTGTTTTGAAAATTTATAAAAATGAAATTGAGCGAAAATAAAAGGCAAAGCCAAATAGAAGTAAAAGAATCAGCATTGAACTGCGGCAAAATGAAAATAAGGGAGCACGAATTTCGATGTGAAGCAAAACTCTCTGGGAAGACAATACCTGTAATTATTGTACCATGGGTATGTACTGTGAAAAACTTTCTCTCGCTCTAATTTTATCAATGACACTCCCACCCTTCTCCTAAAAACCAAAACAGTGATATTTCTTTTCCAAATTTCCTAGTTTTAAGAACATTTTTGAATATTTAGTGATGAAATTTTTACTTTTTATATTTTAAGAAATGTTTATGCTTCATTCGCTAGCGACAACTCGACAACGACAGGTAAGAATCGTTGGCCTACAGAAATGCAATGTCGGGTAAAGAGACGAAATTCCCTTAATTCCCTTATTTGTCGACATTCGTGGATAACTATTGAATCTGCCAAGTCGCTGTAAAGTAAAGCGCGCAATGGTTTTGGTAAATGAGTCAACGAAGGAAAAATTACCATATTCCTCAAAAACAAATGAAAAATACTCAAAATCCTAACAAATAACTCAAAAGTTTCTTATTACAGATATGAGTATTGTGTACTACATACTATTTACAGGTACTTAGTATAAAAATTAATTTTATTCTCCAATTCATTTGGTAAATTTGTTCTTGCGGGTCAAACAAAGTATCACCGTTATTTTTTATGCCTTAGATTGTATATAATAGGATGTTTCCCGTACGCAACGCGGGATCCCGCGGGCGCCCAAAACAGCGCAGAAATCATTCCCGTACTCAAAAAAATGGGTAATAGAGAGCGAAAACTGGAACGTATTGGATCGTAAGTGTCTTCTTCTTCCTGCTCGAAACAGCCCGAACTTTTTCTCCGGGTAAAAATGGATAAAGTGTCAAAGTGCATATCAGCTGTAGTTGTGTTTACATGTTGTGAAACCAAAATTCAATTTCCAAGAGTTTGCATTTAAGTGACAAAAAAAAACGTGAATCAGCTGTTTCTCAAATTCTGGGTACAAAATGCGGTTTTTTACGTTCCCGTACTTCTGGATTATGTTCCATTTTTTCAGAGCAAACTTTTCCCTTATTCTCTAATTACCGGATCCGGTCGTGATTGCTAGGGAAAGAACCTAATATTGCTGCAACTATATCAGTGCTGAATCTGGTTCTCAAGTTAGTCCTGCATATTTTTAAACTGCTAAATATACGTTCTACTGAAGCATTAGAAAAGGGCTATATTAGTAATACAGATAATTTTTAATATTTAGCAGCAAATGCATATGTGCTTAAGAGCGAAAAACACCACACATGCGGCTTGACAAACCAAGCGAAATATCCCTTTGCTTAAAGCTATTTATGTGGTGTATGGGGGTGTTTGAAGGTTTGACAAGCCGTTTGCGGGAAATGTGAACACAAATTCAAATTTTTTGATTTTCTGGTCGCCATGTCGACGTTCAATCAAACCGCTTACGTTGTGTATGGTAAAATCGCCTCATTCGCAACGGAATTTTCACCGCATGAGGACGCAAGGGAGTAAACTCGAAGAAAACCAAACCCTTTTGCATTGTGAACCAGAAGAAATCTAAAATTCTTTGCTTGATCAAGTCATGTTTGCATGGTGTATGGCGAAATGGGAAAAGTAGGTTTGAAAAATGTTTGACAAGCCGCTTGTGTGGTGTATTTCGCTGTTTCTAAAACTTCGGGAAGCTTTTTGTTCAAAAATTTGCAGACCAATTTAACAACTCGGTTGTGTAAAACGTGGTTGCATTTGTTGTCTGTAAATATATAGAGAGAAAATTCCTCAAAATAAAAATCCTCAAAAAATACTCAAGCGCACCCGAAATTCCTCACGGTTTGAGGAATTACTCACAAAGTGGTCACACTGATTGTCCTACACAACACAATCCTTGTGTCTCCGAATGAGACTTTGACGCAATATAATATTGGCAAACCGTATACATGGTCCCGGTTTATTCACTTCTCATTTGACGGTGTTAATCGCGCTCCCGTCGCAATCGTTCAGTAGCTGCTCATTCTTCCTGAGTTCGAACAGCACGAATCGCCAATCGTGACTGTGTTAGCCAATGTTTGATATTATGATCGGCGGCATAGTGTCTACCGAACACTAAGGGCCAGTTTTCCAGTACACGGCTGGGGTTTAAACTTAGGTGGTCAAGACAAACGCAGTTTACGTGATCTAAGTTTAAACTTGCACTGAAAAACTGGCCCTAAAAGTCAAACATCAAATAATTCGCGTGACCATATTAGAAGCAAACGAGCCATAACCGCGAAAGAAAAGTTAGCGCCAAATGTTTTTTGTGGCGTATTTTTTATCAAAATTATATAATTTTTCCACAAACAAATAATAATTTCTTCATATCCATCAACCGTAACTGGTACCGCAAAGAATTTACAAGGCAAAAAAACAACAGAAAAACAGCTCAAAGTGGTCATAAAATGACGTGGGGTTGTTATTCGATGAAATCCATCATATAAATCAAAAATTGAATTTTGAATTTTTTATCAGTTATGACTTTTTGCATTTCAACGATGATTTTTGTTACGTCTTTTTGCATTTCAGGTGACGATATACATATACATATCGTCGCTGCGCCAACAAAAACCATGTGTATTTTTTAATAACTTCTCAGGAGAGCAAACAAACTGATTACTGGTGCCAATAGGCAATATTTTGCAAATTTCGTATTAAAAAAAAATTATATTAAAAATATGTTATTGCTTTATGAAAAAAAATAAATTTTTTTGACCAATTACGACGTGATCAACATTTGCGCCGCTTTAAAGCACATAGCTGTTTTTATACACGATTTAAATTTGCTTTTGGCGGTATGGAATTTGTACATAATACTGCCGTTAGGCCTAGATGCAATGTATAGAAGTTGAGGACTCGATTAGTTAACTGCCCGTTGCTCCTGTAATGTAATGAAAAATAGTCAGAAACGTTTTTATTGGATTTTTGTAATAAAAATTAATGCAAAGTGGTGAGCGGATACATATTTTGTACAAACCATGAAATTTCCAGAGAAGCGAACTGTTTTTTCGGTCAGCGTATTAATTTGACCCAATGCACTGTTTCAAAGTTTCGATGGGTGATATGCAATGAAAGCTCGTATATTGGGCGTTCCATACCAGAACGGACGGGGTTCACACTCCATGTGTTTCATTTGTTTCAAATTTTTAGGGTTGAACCATAGACATAAATAATAAATAAATAAATATGAAATTTGAGCTTAATTAATACATTTTTGAAAACTTTACATTTAATTTTTTTTTCTTAAAAAATTTTTCACACAAATATTTTGATAAAAAGAAATTTTTTTGAGTATGCAGTTTTGTAGTCCATTAAATTTTAGTATAATAAAGTGGAAGTTTTAAGCTACTGCGAAATTGCGTGTTATTTTAATATTGTTTATGCTGATGGCTTTTCGCAATTTTTTCTTATGGAAGAAAATGCGCAAAACCGTTTTCAAAGAAAAAAACATTAATTAACGCCAGTGAGCTCACTGATAAACAAAAAATGATTAGGTAAAAGAAGTGCAATGGGGTATAGTCGTTGCGCTGGGTATGCAGTTACAGTTTCATGGCTATACTCAATCCCGACTCTTGCGTCCTCGTTCGCGCACTCTGGGCAACGTGAGCAACCCATGTGCGAGATGCGGTAACCAATCCGAGTGGAGCCTTGGGTCACGGCAGAAAGAGAGGGAGCTTCGGTGGGGCCACTCTGACTTATTCGGTTTAAGGGCTCACTGAAGTCTGCAGCGTCTGTTCACCAGTAGGTGCGGCTGCAAGCGGGTGTCTGCTTGGAGCAAGCGGCTCGCTATATAAACGTGTATTTGGTTCCTAAACCACCCCCGTCCCAGCAATAGGTTGTGCG
>NW_016157929.1:62290-66800 GCF_001687245.7 Rhagoletis zephyria
CATTTTTTTTCACCCGAGATAGTCAAAGTTGGGGAAGAAAATATCAAAAAGTTAAAAATCCAGAAATAGTCCTAATTTTATGATGGTTCCTTAATATATTTTAACTACATTGCATTTGAGTATGGAGAGCCAACTATCTGGAAGTATTTTACATAAAAAATTTACTAAGTATTGCCCGGTTTGTAGTTGCAGTTACAGAAAACACATGAAAAGGAACGATTTTTTTTAAATTCGAAAAAATGTAAATATTTCAAAAACGGTGACACTTTTACCTGAAAATTTTTTGTTTATCAGTGAGCTTCACCATTTACATAAAGCAATCCTCTGTTACTGCTTACCGGTGCTTCCCATGGTTTTTTACCTGGCCTTATAGTTGTAAGGTTACCAAGAACACTATCATAATTCAAAAATGTTGTATACTCTAAATAATTAATAATATAAAGATGTGATGGCCTCGCCTGTCGCATACGACTTATGTAGTCCATTGGTGAATATATCGGTGGATTGAATACATTTCCTAATGTAGAGTGGATACTTGTTAATTGTTGAATTCCAATTGCAAGCAATCAAATTAAATAGTATAATCTATGTATGTAGTGTAAGTGGTATGTGCATACATATGTATGTATGTATGTATTTAGTTGGTTTATAATTATTTTTTACATCGAAATCAAAGCACACTCGTCAGATTCGCCTGCGATCAAAAACAGTTATAAGCAAGTAAGCGTATACCCTTTTTTCAGAGTATTTCTAGTACTGCGGGCACATAGCTGTTTTGGATCCAGGAAATAACTTGGGGGGTTCCTAAATATTTATGAACCTCATATCGATTTGTATTTTTATTAAATGAATTTTTCGCAACTATTAGTAGAATGATTTTTGTCACAATATTTAACAATATTTTATTTTATAACATTATATCCAATCTTCTGGGTTTTTTTTTGACATAATGTCGATAACATTTTCGTTCGTAACGTCCACGCCTCGGTGCACGTTCAAACGATCTTCGCCTGTTTTACTTCGTAGATAAGTTTTCAATCTGCGCAGAGATGAAAACCAGCGTTCGCTTGAAGCCACTGACACGGGAAGAGTTGCGCAAATTTGTAGCAACCGATGTATGGATGGGTACAATTGTTTGTTGCAGTTATTGAGAGCATCAATAAATAGCTCTGATCCAGTACTCCATGAACTTACAGGATTTTACACGAACTTGCAGGAAGTTGCAGGAAAAATGTTCCCGTACTCCAAAATCCTCCAAAATCCTGTAAATGAGAGCGACTTTTGGAGAGTTGTGTAGAGAATGAAGTGCAAGATTTTACCCGAACTTTTGCTTCTGGTAAAATCATGAAAAGTTTCAAGCAATCGCTGGTTGACGTTTTTACAGGAAAAATGGTTTTTTTTCCCGTACTTTTTGTTGTTACTCACTTATTACTCTCACTTCAGAGAGTAATTTTGCTGTTTGACAGTTTTACAGGATTTTTCACGAAAAGTATTAGATCAGAGCTAATGATTTTGCTCTTTTTTCCACCGGAATCTTTGAACAATGCCTGCAAACCAGTGTTGGCACTTGACCACAATTGTGGTAAATCTACCACATTCTGGCTCATTTTTAAATTCTACCACAACTACCACATATTTATTTAAAAAACTTAATTTGAAAAATGTTTTTTTTCTTAAGAGTTGAACAGTCAATTTTCTTCTCAGTATGAATTAACTGTCAAGAAAATTGTTTGTGAATTTTGTGATAGTTGTATTGCGTGCGTGAAGGATAATCTGCACCATGATACAATAATTTTTAGAAGGTAGTTTCACTTCAAAATTTTTGACATAAACCGTGTCTGTGACAAACACTCAATGTGGCCACTGCTACGATATAGAACTTGGGGATTTTCGCTTGCTATTTTAGATATTTTTTAACAGAACATGTAAAGATTTATATGTTTCATAACTGATCACTTAATTTTAAACATAAATATACGTATTTAATACATACATTTTTACCACTGCTAATCACATGAATAAAAATCATTAAAAGGGTTGGCTTTCCCTTATGGCCGTTCGTTAAAGGGGCGGTGGGCGAATGGTAAGAGGGCGTGTCTCCTCTAACCCACCTTTTTGGCGAGGGAATGAACCGCCATTGACAAAAATGCAACCCCCGACCACCTAGGTCACCTATGGTTCCCTAGGGACCCCTTAGAAAAATTGCCAAAAATCACAATTTTCATTTGCGTTTATTCGCACCAGTAGCCCCAGTTAGGTCACACAGAAAGGAGAAGTCTACGTAGTAAGGGCTATAATCCCTAAGCGCGGCCGAAGGCCGCCTACGCAGAAAGGAATTCTACACAAAAATACTGTGGACGCAAGTAAAAATTCCCATTTTTGGCCATTTTTCTAAGGAGTCGTAGGGAACCATAGGGGGCCTAGGTGGTCGGGGGTTGCATTTTTGTCAATGGTGGTTCATTCCCTCTCCAAAAAGGTGGGTTAGAGGTGCCACGCCCGCTTACCATTCGCCCACCGCCCCTTTAACGAACGGCCATAAAGGAAAGCCAACCCTTTATGTGATTTTTATTCATGTGATTAGCAGTGGTAAAAGTGTATGTATTAAATACGTACGTAAAGGTCGGTTGGAGGTGCCACGCCCACTCCCCCTTCGCCCACCGCACCTTCAACGAACGCCCATAATGGAAAGTTTCCCCCATAAAAATGAAAATATAACGGCAATATTTCTTGTTTATAATGGATTTGATCCATCGCACACCACGGACTTTATCGGCCGCCGATTTAGATGGGCTCGCTAGTCTTTCCATTGCACCACAACTTATTGGTCGGAGCGATTAAGCTGGTGTAGTGTGCGCACCTCCATACATCTTCATGTACATATTTCAAGCGAGCCCTATTATTTAAATAGGCGGTCGATAAACTCTGTGGTATGCGGTGGCTCTTATAGCTGTATCCTTACACCTATTCCGTGTGTTGCAATATCCACGAAAGCAGCAGTTAACTTTTTATGAAGAAAAATATTAAAAGATATTCGAAAATTATTATTTATTTTTCCAACGTCAAAAGGTGGATTTTTTTTTGAAAAAGTTGGTACAACAAAAAATACGAAACACGTTTTCTGTCAGATAGCTAACATGGCGGATAAGAAGAAGAAGTGAAACTACCTTCTAAAAATTATTGTATCATGATCTGCACTTACATGAGGCGATTTTCTTAGAGATTCGACATCGCCTGAGAATACGCCTGTGAAGTTGCTTAAAATGCAGTATTTCTACAGACAACAATACTTAAGAACTTACTGCAAAAATTAGAAATAATATATTTTTTATGACAAAGATATACATACATATGTACCTTCTAAGGCAATAAAAATGAAAACCTTAGTAGGCAAATATCTCGAACAAATGGCGCGATAGAAGAAAACTAAGAATGCAGTTTATCTACATTTGAATACTACTTCATGGTCTGATATATCTTTTTTGGGAAATTTTTACGTTACTACAAATATTCTACCACACGTTTCTAGAGATCTGCCACTGTTTTTATTAAAAATCTACCACTAATTTGGTTTCTGAAGTGACAACACTGCTGCAAACATAAAAAATGTATTAAGAGTGTGAATATTATGAGGGTAAATATCAAAAATATGTTGTTGTGTTCTAACCTTTTCCACATCGCGAAGTTGGCTGAGAATTCACCCACAATATCATTCGGCCGTTGTTTTTCTAAAGCTTGCATCGTTTCAAGCATTTTTTCTGTATTGAGTTCAGTGCGTTTTGTTGGCAAGATATTCTGAATTTTCGACAGTAACTAACGATGGTCCAGAAAACTGACGGGACAAAAATCGATCGACATTCATTCACTGCTGCCTCGAGTTGGCATGCATTTGCTCCGCTGTATGCTTGTACCCATAATTTGTTAATTTGGTGTTGAAATATTTTTTTGCAATGCCCAGAACGATGTTGTTGTAATTGATATTGACGTTGTTGTCGTTTGGCTCAGTAACTTACATTTGTTGAGCACCCCCGCCCTGAATAATCGGCGGCTGCAACGGCAAATATACCCAGTAAACCAGTGTTGCCAGAACTTTTTGGACGAACCGGCTGAATTGGCAAATAAAACCGGCTAAAAACGGTTAAAATGTTTCAACTAAATTTCACAAGTTTTATTTAAATAAATCACGAGTAAAAAGACTATTTCTTGGAGAGAAGTTTCAAATTCGAGCCGCAAAAAATTTTGCCAGCAAGAATTTGCAATTAGGAAAAACATATCATTGTGGCACATGGTTGGATTTTTTGTCGACGATAATTTGAATAAACAAGTTCGTTAAATTTAAAATTTTACAAACTGGAGCGATTTTAAAATGAAGAATGTAAGTTAACACCTGTTTACTTAATTAATTTAGTTAATTCCAACGATTTGAAAGGTACTGAGCAAAAAAAAACTGTATTCTTAATCGGAATGCAATCTCAACCAAAGTCGATATAGTAAACCCGACAAAGAAATTGAA
>NW_016157929.1:67462-100390 GCF_001687245.7 Rhagoletis zephyria
GGCTCGCGTTGCGCCCGATCGCAGCGTGGCCCTGTAGGCGTCATCTTTTTGCTCTGCGGCTTCTTGACATTCCTCATCGTACCAGTTGGTCTTTCGGGCTCGCTGAAATCCAACTACTTCTTCGGCGGCGGTACTTAATGATCGGTAAATGTGGTTCCACTGCTCGCGTATGTCGGGTCGTTGAAGAGTGCTTTCTGAGAGCAGGTGTGTGAGTCGAGTGGCGAATAAATTGGCCGTCTGTTGTGATTGCAGCTTTTCGACGTTAAGCTTTCCTTGCATTGTTGGGCGCACATTTTTTGCTGCACAAAGGCGCGTGCGTATCTTGGCTATAAAAAGATAGTGGTCCGAGTCGATGTTTGACCCTCGGAGTGTACGTACGTCCAAAGCGCTTGAAGTATGCATTCCGTCTATCACAACATGATCGATTTGGTTTCTCGTTTTTCGATCTAGAGACAGCCATGTAGCTTGGTGGATGTTCTTATGCTGGAACCTAGTACTACATATTACCATATTTCGGGCCCCGGCGAAGTCGATCAGCCTCAGTCCGTTATCGGACGTCTCGTCGTGGAGGCTGAATTTTTCGACTGTGGCGCCAAAGATCCCTTCTTTGCCCACCTTGGCATTAAAATCTCCAAGCACGATTTTGACATCGTGTCGGGGACAGTGCTCATATGTACGCTTCAAGCGCTCATAGAAGATNCTTGCCCACCTTGGCATTAAAATCGCCAAGCACGATTTTGACATCGTGTCGAAGGCAGTGCTCATATGTACGTTCCAAGCGCTCATATAAGAGATCCTTGGACGCCTCATCCTTCTCTTCCGTCGGAGCATGGGCGCAGATGAGTGGGATGATGAAGAATCTTGCTTTGATGCGGATTGTGGCTAGGCGTTCGTCCACCGGGGTGAACGCCAGTACTCGGCGACGGAGTCTCTCTCCTACCACGAATCCAACACCGAGTTTGCGCTCCTTTACGTGGCAACTGTAGTAGACGTCGCAAGGCCTTCACGCTTGTTTTTCGCATCTCTTGGATGGCGGTGATGTCAGCCTTTGTCTTCCCGAGGACATCAACCAGCCGGGCAGACGCACCTTCCCCATTAAGGGTCCGGGTATTCCAGGTGCATACCCTTAAATCATAGTCCTTTATACATTTGCCGTGGTCGTCATCAGAAAAAGGGGGTCTCATCCGAGGCTGTTTTTTTCTTTTCATTGGGCGGGGTTTTAACGTGGCGGGACCCAAACCCAGCGCACGCGAAGTTTTACGCCTTCTCACTTTAGCTCGCTCCCAAACGGGTGTTTGGTTGCTACCCAGAGCATACGTGGATATAAATATCCGGACGTTTGAGCTGCGATTTGAACCGTACGCACAAGTATCGCTTCTGGCCACTCCCAGGTGAATGTCAGTCAAAAGTTTTCCACTTCTGCGCACGGAACAATCCTCCACCGTCCATCAACCGTGGACACTAGCTGGCAGAAAAACTTGCAAATTTGCGTTCGTACAGAAAATTGGAAGTTTCTCTATATGAGAGAGAATTTGAAAGAATTTTTCTTACTATCTGTTATTTTGAGTGATAATTCTCGCTGGATTTTCGACGAACAAACCTATTGCCTTCCCTACAAGGCCTTTTCAGACTGACCGATTCTCAATACCCTTAAATAGAAACCAATACACATAAAAAACGCGGTAAAAACTTCCCTTCAATTTTAATACAGTAAAACAACGACCTTAAGTTAACATCAACCGAGGCCATATGTTGACAAGGGATGCAAAATCACAGTTACTCAAAAGAACTAGTCAGATTTTTCAGAAATCCCTTCAATTCTGATGTAAAGTGTGATGCCAAAAGACTGCAGATCTCCCATTTAGAAGACCGGTCATATGACCGGCAGATGTCTCGTAGGATTCCCAGAGAGTTTTGCTTTACATAGAAATTTGTGCTCTTTTATTTTCATTTTAACTCACTTCAGTGTTGGTCCCTTTAATGCAAGTTGGCATTCGGTTTTTGGAATTTAAACAGGTTCTCAACAAAAAAGTTTGTTAAAAAAATACATATGTGTACATAGTGCTCGAAAATATCGATTTTTCCCTTACCTTAAACCTTTGGGAGTGGGCAAAAATGATGTTTTGTAATTTAGGCAGAATGTGAATATGCGCTATATGTACGGTGACCATAAATATGGATTCAAAATGAAGGACAATTTTTCAAAAACATGCCTACACATATTTACGTAGTATAAAAATATCAAAAGATTTATGAGTCTAAATTCGTAATACATTTTACACTTTAAAAATGAATCACGTTTTCTTCATCGATATTAATATTTTTTAACATGAATATTTATAAAAGTATAGTAAAACATATTATAATTACAATAGCTTACACGAAAAGTGGAAACCTTTAAAAGATTATTTTATAGGCAAATTTGAGTCGTTCAAAACGAAAACAATACCCTTTTTTTTTGTTTTTTTGGTACTTTTCGCAGTTATTTGTCAAAAATCGACGTCATGAATCGACGCAAACAACGAGTTACAAAGTGCCCTATACAAAAATATATAATTTGTGCAGATTGCGCTCCATAGCATCTACATTTCTAATCCGATTTTCATTATCTTTGGCTCAAAATTTACGGTAATGATATATCTTCCTTATCGAATTTTTAAAATAATGAAAAAAAAATCAAATGAAAATGCGTATTTGATTGAAAATCTCTTTTTTTCGACTTTGACGACAAAATGCAAATGGTCGCCTGTAGCACTAATAATTTTCATTGAAGTCGCCACAAGTTATATATTTTGGTAGGAGCCACATCAATACCCTTCGAGCTGTAAGTCGCTTACGTTGATTGGGAGATTTCTTGATGAGATATTGAAGAAAAGCTACGAAAAGTACCAAAAAACTATTTTTTTTAAAAATCCATCCATTGTCCGATAATTTTAAAATAACGAATAAAATGCGGGACAAATGCAGGACACTTGGAAAAACTCAGTACATTTTCAGGTTTTTCAGGTTTGAAAAACTACGCAGGACCGACCTTTGAAAAACAGTACGGTCCTGCAAAAAACAGAACGGATGGTCACCGTAGCTATATGGGAAGACAATATCTACATGTAATATTTATTCTGTTTGTTGGCACTATATCCAAACACAAACGCATCTTAAGTGTCTTAACAGTGAAACAATTTGTTATTTTCTAAGTTTTCGAATAAAACTTCACACTTAAAATTAAGACATTTATAACAAACATTTTATGAAGAAAATCCCTTCTTCGTTTAAAATAAAAATAAACGAAATCGGCCCAATTTCATACAACCCTGCCTGACATGAAAATTTTCTCCACGATAAGGATAGTAGCCATTTCTAACAGATTTTGGGTCGCTTAGTCAAAAATGGAAACATATATACATATTTGAAATTTAACAAAACAAGGCAAATAGCAAAATCGGCTAAGAACGGCTAATTTTTTTCTGCAAAACGGCTAACAAATCGGCTGCCGGCTAAATCGAAATTTCTCCGGCTGTTTGCTATCGCAACCGGCTAAATCTAGCCGGAAAACGGCTAAAATGGCAACACTGCAGTAAACACACAATTGCACAATTATTACACAATCTTCGCGCGATTCCCTGAGCACTTTCGGAATTTTCGAATTAATGGCTGCATCTGCATTCGCATGATTGTGAAATTTCTGTGTCACTTTATTTTTATACCCGAGCGCACTTGTGCACAAGGGTATTATAACTTTGTTCACATAACGGTTGTTTGTAACAGGCAAAACGAATCGAGATAGATATAGACAAATGTATACATAAATGATCAGAATGAAAAGAGAAATCGATTAAGCGGTGACTGTCTGTCCGTCCGTCCGTGTGTGCACACGATAACTCGGGTAAAAATTGAGATATCTTAACGAAACTTGGTACGTGGACTTCTTCTGGGCGTAGGACGGAAGGTATTGAAAATGGGCGAAATCGGACAATAACGACGCCTACCTCCCATATAACGGTAAATTTCAGAAATGCGAAAACTGGGATATTTTAGTAACTACTGAAGATAATTCACTCAAAATTGATATTTACAATGTGTTTTAGACAAAAAATAAGAATATTAAAAAGTTTTGACAAATGGGCGTAGCCACGCCCACTTATGGTTACATGTGTATATCTTGGTAACCGCTGCACCAATTTCTTTCAAACTTAACACAGTTGTTGGTCCTGGTACAGAATACCAAATGGCCGAGAATTTTTAAAATCAGACAATAACCACGCCCACATCCCATATAACGGTGATTTAGAAAAATACGAAATCTTCGATAAATCAGTAAATATTAAAGCTAATTTATTCAAAATTGATGATTGGAACAACTCTTTACTAGGAAATACGTTTATGATAAAATTTTGGAAAATGGGCGTGGCACCGCCCACTTATGATCACATATATGTATCTCTGTAACCGTTCTACCAATTTATACCAAACTCGGTATGGCTATTGTGCTTGCCACATAGAAGCAAAACGTTGAAAATTATTGAAATCGGACTAAAATTACGGCCGTTTTTCATATAACGGTAAATTTCAGAAATGCTTGAAATTTCAATATTTCCAAATTTAAGGACGCTAATTTACTTAAAATTTATACACCCCGGCTTGTCATGTAGTGGTAGCTTTCGGAAAGGTGTACAACATATATTTAATACTTGCGCCGGGTATTTTATGTTCGGCTCTGCCCGAACTTAGACTTTCTTACTTGTTTGTTTTTGTTTTGAGTTGCTACGATTTCTTTCACTTAGTTGCTGGTATTTTTGTGAAAGCATTTAGCAACAACATAATCATTTATGTGGAGTACAATGCGAGTAGAGCGTGTTTTTGCATATGAATTATAAAATTTTTTGCACAACAATATTGCACTCTGGCCGGAATTTAATATTTTTGGCATAAATTCTAAAAAGAAAGTTATCTTTTCAAACTTAAAACATATATTCTTCTTGCTTTTAGCAAGTTATGGTAAAACTTTTGGGCCGATCAGATAAACCGTACGCCCAGCCTTCCCCTCTCCAAATATATAACGTTGCTTTTGAACGATAACCTTTTTCAAAATTTTTTTAAAACTTGCTTAATCCTTGTGATACATATTTCTGTAAACTAATCGCCACAATTCAAGCTGAAGTTTTTTCTTAACATCTGGCAACCTTACTAAATATAGTTCTGAATAAAGCCTTTCAAACGTTTTCTTAGCACTCTTTCGTTTCGACTTTTCAAACAAGTGGCAACCCTTATGAAAAAATTAAAATTTATTGCACATCTATAGGCGAAGCTCTTAACACCTCATTTTTTTAAACTGAATGAACTGTGCAAATCTGATTTCATTACCAAAAAATGCATATGTATATATAAGGTAGTAATTTTTAAAAAGGTGGCAACCCCACAAAAAAATAAAACCTTATTGCATATCCGAGGACTGTATCCTTTCACTTTGTACCTTATTTTTAGTCCAACTAAGCTTTTAAAATGGTGGCAGTCCTACTAAACAAAAAAATAATACATTATTGGACATCTAGCGGCCAAGCACCTTCATTTGACACCTCATATTCTATAATAATAAACAGATGGCAACCCTATAGAAATTCTAGGGCCTAAAGAAAATACCTCTATTAAAAAATTTTGACAAAACTGTTCAGTAGTTTTCGAGATAAACGTGATGAAAAAATCCCGAATTTGCTTTATTCTATGTAAGGAGGATACATAGAGTTCTACGTGTGCTTCGTAAAATTTTGGAAAAATGAGCAAAAACTGTTATTACTCAAATAAAATATAATTATTACACCGTGCGACGAAAACCAAAAATTTTTAAAACACACGAAAAAATCCATATATTCACAAAACTAGGAACCAAATATAGTATAACTGCGCTTTTAATTTTTCTCTCTGACGTCAGGATTGTTTTTTAAAGCACTTTAAAATTTCCAGGATATGATTGAATAAAAAAATGATTTAAAAGATTTGGTGCATTGTTGAGTAACAATATGGGTATCAGTTAAAAGGAAAAATTCTGTGGAATTTAAAAATAGGTGTCCTCGTCCTTAAGTTATTTGTTTTTGTTATTTTATTGCCTTATAACAATTATATTCAAAAAAATTTTATTGAGCTTGAGGCTGTTTTTAATGAAAAACTTATTGTGGAAAAGCAACAATAATTTGAAAAAATGGTATAAGTGATAGCTATT
Organism: Rhagoletis zephyria; assembly: GCF_001687245.7. Taxonomy (NCBI): domain Eukaryota; kingdom Metazoa; phylum Arthropoda; class Insecta; order Diptera; family Tephritidae; genus Rhagoletis; species Rhagoletis zephyria. The sequence goes on from NW_016157929.1 coordinate 73,677, forward strand.
TCGGAAATCACCACATTTCCTCATCAGCCTTCTTTCAGTAGGATTCGAATGGTGATTTCCGAAATAGCTATCACTTCTATCATTTTTTCAATAATCATTTGCTCAATAAAAAATTGTTGAATAGAATTTAAAAAAATTTAAATTTTTGTTGCACCAGGACGAATAAATGCTGAAAATGTCCTTTTAAAACTTCATCCTTGAATATCCTTGGAAATTTCCAATATTTATTTTTGAAAAAAGGACTAATATGTAAACTACTACGTCCTCGAATTTTGTCCTTCTAACTTTATTAGTTTTAGATAAAAAAAATTTTAAACTTCTCGTTGTAAGATATTGATAGTTACAATATACATAAATGAAGATACTAGAATCATTACACTCTACAGCACTCCGCTGGGTATTGGACCAAACCAATTTTTTTTAAGAGATTGAGTCATAGGTAAACAAGTTATTTCTCCGTTCTCGAGATATGGGCCTTCGAAGTTCGAAATAGGATCTTTGGTAAAAAATTATTTTTATTATAATATGTAAATAACTAAAAGCTAAAAATACAGTCGTAGACCGCCTTTTGCTCTTATTGAAATGGTTTATAACTTTTTTTTGCAAACTTATATTACAGGTGCTATAAGGAGGCAAGGTCGGGTCTTCGAAAAATTAAAAACCTTATAGTTCAAACAATCTTGAACTGATTTTTAAAAAGTTGGTATCGTTGTAAACGTAATTAGACCCCTTTCTTCTTTTCTGATATGCATATCGTATGCTTTGTATGTAAAAATTTGAGAAAAAACATCTAAAAAGGAGCCCCTTGGGGACTGATAAAAAACATGAAAACTATTGATGGAAAAGGTACTGACACTGAAAAAAATTAAAAATAACACTTACGTCAATCGACAATTTCCCAGTTTTTTATGTAATGAATCTATGGTTTTATGTAGTTTATGGACTAAAATGTAATATTTTTATTTTATTTTGTTATTACTTAATATGTACTTACGCACATAAATGAAATGTGCACTTTTGAAAAAATACATGCACATTTTTGTTTGATACTAGAGTCATTACACTGTACAGCACTCCGCTGGGTATTGGACCAAACCATATTTTTTAAGAGATTGAGTCATAGATAAATAAGTAATTTCTCCGTTTTTCGAAGTCAGCCTCCGAAATCGAGATATGGTCCCTCAAAGTTCGAAATAGGATCTTTGGTAAAAAATTATTTTTTATTACTATATGTAAATAACTAAAAAACTAAAAGTACAGTCGTAGACCGCCTTTTGCTCTTATTTAAATGGTTTTGAACTTTTTTTTGCAAACTTATATTACAGGTGCTAAAAGGAGGCAAAGGTCGAGTCTTCGAAAAATTAAAAACCTTATAGTTCAAACAATTTTGAACTGATTTTTTAAAAGTTGGTATCGTTGTAAACGTGATTAGACCCCTTTCTTCTTTTCTGATATGCATATTTGTATACCTTGTATGTAAAAATTTGAAAAAAAACATTTAAAAGGAAAAAATACCTTTTTAAAAAAAATATTTTAAACAAAAAAATTATTAATCGATTTTTATAAAGTTGATATCGTTGTAAACGCAATCAGACTTTCTTTCTTCTGATATGCGTATTTGTAAACTTCCTATATAACAATTTGAGAAAAAACGCTTAAATGAAAAAATACCCTTTTTTCATAAAAAAAAATCCAAAAAAATTATTAGCCAATTTTTAAAAATTAGGTATCATTGTAAGGGCGACTAAATACCCTTTCTTCTGGTATGAAAAAAAAATATTTTAAAATATTTTATTTAAAAATTACAAACCAATTTTTAAAAAATTGTTGTCGTTGTAAAGAATACCAGAAAACTTATACTTTCTTAATCCCAAAAATTTCTATTTATATACACAAAGAAAAAAAAATTTATTTAAATTATTTTTTCCCTCTATATAAACTCCTGCACCCTAAGTGAAAGGCTGGCTACGCCCTTGTATACAAAAAAATTAAAGTATTTAAACCGTACATCATACGGTCAGTTTGTTCTTTTAGAGCGCATACATGGTTCCAAAATAACGATTCTAGTATCTTCATTTATGTATATTGTAACTATCAATTACCTTGTTTATACCAACGCAAGAACCGTATTAACAAAAAGCCAATTTGACTCAACACATATTTTTTGGAGCGTTTATACCTGTGTCTTTACAGCGCACTCGCTGAAACCGTATTCAAAAGTATACGATATGTGTTGTTTTATTTCGATATTTATTTAATAATTAATTTGCGCGATTGGCCGAAATGGAAGCGAACAATTATTAAAATTTCTTTTAATAACAATTCAAATTTAAAACGGGCTGTATAAATAAAACCATTCTTTTTTCACTTCGCGTCAAATGAGTGATGTGTTTATACCTATTTTCTAACCGATGTGAGAAATAAAAAACCGATTTGAAATCAAATTCGAGTCAATACACTTTTGAAATTGGGAGCTTATTGAGATTTTGTTTATGCATCCGTTTTGAATCACAGCGAAGTGGATCAAAGCGCGTTATGTGTCGGCATAAACAAGGTATATATCTTATAAAGAGAAGTGTAATTTTTTTTTAATCTAAAACTAATAAAGTTAGAAGGACGAAATTCGAGGATGTGGTAGTTAACATACTAGTCCTTGACATATATATATTTTTTTTAAATAAATATTGGATGTTTTCCAGGATATTCAAGGATAAAATTATAAAAGGACATTTGCAATACTTATTCGTCCTGGGGCACCCAAAAATAATATTTTTTTTCTATTCTACAGAATTTTCCCTTTTAATTTATACCCATATTGTTATTCTACAATGCATCGAATCTTTTGAATGATTTTTTTATTCAATCATATTCTAGAAATTTCAAAGTCCTTTTAAAAAAAATCCTGACGTCAGAGAGAAAAACTAAAAACGTAGTTTTACTATATTTTGCCCCCAGTTTTGTGAATATATTGATATTTCCCTGTGTAAAATTGACTGTCGCACGGTGTTATTAAGCATTTTGAAGTGAAACTTCTTAGGCGGCGGTATCGCAAAAATGGAGAGTGGAATTTTTAAAACTGAAAATGTTACATGAGTAAGAAGGCAGATATAGTATAGAATAGGGGGAAAAAGAAAGAAAGCGACATATGACGGCTATACAAAGCGATAGCTCAAACATCTTCAACGCGCGTGCATACAAGAGGTTTACGCCGCGGCGGCGGCGTGGTCAACTTCAAAAAGAATCGGCGGCGGCGGCGACGCCGGCGCATCTGGAAACGCCGGCGCTACTGACCATAAGGTAGATTCCAAAGAGCCATGAAGCTACTAATCTTATCATGTCATCAGATTATAATTTTATTGAATTCATTCATTATAAAGTCTTCATGAGTTGAGCGGAGAAAATGGAGTGTCTTTATTCGGCCTCTTTCTTAATCTTTATACATACATACTTGAAATATGCTGATTCATACATGTCAATTACAAGGAAGTGTTCCGAAACATTATACCGAGTTTATATTACTACACATACAATAATTAGTAATATCCAACAACCCCTTTCTCAAGTTCTTATACAAATACATTCTACAGTTATCCAATATATAAGATATTTATGTGTATACCTATCAGCTCACAATTTCAAATAATTGAATTATATATGTTATGTGTTGCCCTATGCAATCGCACCCTTATGTTTATCTATACCTATTGACTTATCTTTATATATCTATTGACTTATATTCGTATGGAGTTCATCTCATTAAATAAAGGAGTTGCTAATTAAGCTTGTAATAAAGAGCACGTCTTTTGCCTTACACCGGTACATAACAATTGGCGACGAGCCTGTCAACCAAACGTGTGCAAATTAATGTAGTGTACATACATACATAATTAAACTTATTTGCAAAACAAAAAAAAATTGGTTAAGTGCATTAAATTCGTAAATACGAATGATTAAATGCACATATTAAATTCGTAAATACGAAATAAATACATACATATGTGCCAAAAGAAACATTTAATGGTGTAAATTGAAAGTAAAAGACTACGTTTGAGTCTTAATAAAAATTTGTTTAAAACACAAAAGCAAATACGCAAAACTATTAAAAACCAAAGTTAAAGGTATTTTAAATAAATAATATAATACAAATAAGTGTAACTACACGAAAAAACTATTGTATCATACCAAAGTAAAGGTACTTTAAATAAGCAACAAAATACAAGTAACAGTGAAGCAATTTTGCTATTGTAATTGAAGGTCAAAATGACACCACCAATTGAGAATAATGCCGTTACCGTTTACCAAGCCACAAACGTACAACAATTTTCGCCGCAAAATGAGGCATGGCAATTATGGAAGGAGAAACTTGAGATCCACTTTTGCGAAATTAATTGCTCAGATGACAATATAAAAAAAGCCATCTTGCTAAAATCCATTGGCGCTGCACCGTATGCAGTATTGCATAGTTTGTGTAGTCCAGAATCTCCGGTGAGCAAAACATTTAAAGCATTATGTGAAATGCTACACACATACTACACTCCACCTATGATAATTTTTCGCGAGAGAAAGCTATTTTATAGTGCAAAGAAGGAAGACAGTGAAACCGTCTCTGAATGGTATGCAAGAACAAAAAAGCTTGCTCTCAACTGCAAATTTGGCACGAATCTTGAGGCTTTCCTACTTGATCGTTTTATAATGGGTTTACCTGACAAAATATTTGAGAAATTATGCGAAGAAGATGAAAAGCTCAAGCTAGATGAAGCTCTCCGCAAAGCTTTAATCATGGAAATGAAACTCTCTAATAAATCAGAAGACAACACTAGCGTAAATTACATCAACAAGTCCAAAGCAGGCAACAAGAAAATGCAAAATTCGAAGTCATCAAGCAACAATAGCAAGAGCCACAACAACAACAACAGCAATAAGAATAAGCAGCAGAATAAAGGCAATACATGCAAACATTGCGGCTGGCGCAATCACCAGTCAAATGAATGCAGATATAAAGAAAGCAGATGCAATATTTGCAAGAAAGTTGGTCACTTGGCGAGTACATGCAGAGATAAAAATAAAAGTGTAAATTATGTATCAGATAATATCAATCAGAATAACAACAATGAAAATTCTAATAATCAAAACTTTTGTATTTACAGCATTTCAAGTGGAAATTCAGCGGATTATTATTATCTCTCAGTAAAATTGGATGGCCGACAAATGAAAGTAGCTTGCGACTCTGGTTCACCCTGCAGCTTAATATCAATAACGTTATTTGAAAAATTAAACAAAAATGTAAGTCTAACTAAGTGCTCATTACCTTATGTCGATTATGGCGGAAATGCAATACAAGTCATGGGTGAATATTTAGCAACTATTGAATATAATGGTACCATAAGAAAATTGAATGTCGTAGTTACGGACACAAACAATATGCCCTTGCTTGGTTGTGATTTTTTAAGATTATTTAATTTTGATTTAGTGCAAACCGTGAAAGCTATTGATTTAAAGTGTAATATTGAGGATATTACAAGTAGTTTAAAACGCGATTATAGCGAAGTTTTTAAAAATGAGCTTGGTACATACAAACTAGGTAAGGTCTCCTTACAAATTTCTAAACAAGCAAACCCTATATTTTTTAAACCGAGATCGGTTCCTTTAGCTTGGAAGAAAAAAGTCGAAATCAACTTACGAGAATTAATAAATATGGATGTTTTAGAGCCGGTAGATAATGCGGATTGGGGAACACCTTTGGTACCAATACTTAAACCCAATGGTGATTTACGAATTTGTGGGGATTATAAAGTTACCATCAACAAACACCTCATTGATTTTCATTATCCTTTACCGCTGATAGAGGACATTTTCGCATCTTTACAAGGGGGTCAATTGTTCACAAAACTTGATCTTTCCAATGCTTACAACCAACTTGTATTAGACGAGGACTCGCAACGATTGTGTACCTGGTCTACTCACATAGGTTGTTTTAAAATGAAACGTTTGCCGTTCGGGGTTAAGCCGGCAGCAGCAATTTTCCAGAAAACTATGGAAAATTTGTTGGAAATGTACCCTTTGTAGTAGTATATCAAGACGACATCACAGTTTCAGGCAAAGACTTAGCCGAACACGTTCGAAATTTAAGATCAGTCTTGTGTAAACTGCAAAGTGCAGGTTTACGTTTAAATGTTTCGAAATGCGAATTTTTTAAAGCACAAGTGTCCTATCTTGGATTCAAAATTGATAAAGATGGTTTGAGTAAGACAACAGAAAGAATTTCGTCTGTTTTGCAGGCACCTATACCCAAAAATGTTTCTGAGTTACGAGCATTTGTTGGGCACGTAAATTATTACTCAAAATTTTACAAAATTTTGCCGAAAAGATGGCACCTTTGTACAAGCTCTTACAAAAAGATGAAAAGTTTAATTGGTCTCGTGAATGTCAAGACACATACGAAAATATTAAGAGGGATATCACTTCTGATTCAGTTCTCGTTCATTTTAACCCTGAAATCCCTATAGTCCTTACGACGGATGCATCTAACAATGCAGTCGCGGGAATTTTGTCTCATAAATTTCAAGACGGAAGCGTAAAGCCTATTGCATATGTATCAAGAGCCCTGTCAAAAAGTGAAAAGAACTATAGCACATTAGAAAAAGAGGCACTTGCTATAATCTTTTCAATAACCAAACTAAAACAATATTTAGTTGGACATAATTTCGTGTTGCGCACGGACCATAAGCCACTTTTATCAATATTTGGGGAAAACAAGGGACTTCCTTTGATGGCTGCAGCAAGAATGCAACGATGGGCATTCATATTATCTGGTTTCAATTATAAAATTGAATAATAAAAGGATCATTAAATGAAGCTGATAATTTGTCACGACTTCCACAGCATGACTTTGAACAAAATTATGAAGAAAAATCATACATATGCCATATCAAAGCGGAAAACGCTCTTAGCATTAATTTCAAAGATATAGCGCGTGAAACACGTAGAGATCCGATTTTATCAAAAGTATGTACTGCTGTGACAATGGGGACAATGCAAAACCTGAAAGGCAGTGAGTTTGCTCCATTTGTTAACAAAAGCACTGAGCTAACTGTAGACCAAGAGTGTTTGCTATGGGGTTACAGAGCAGTAGTACCATCTAAATTGCGAAAGTACTTACTGGAGCAGCTACATGACTCACATTTAGGGTCGTAAAAACAAAAGCCCTGGCAAGATCATATGTATGGTGGCCAAAAATTGATAATGACATAGAAAATTTAATTAGGCAATGCATTTCATGTCAGGAGCTTTTACCGAGTCCTAACAAAAGTGTATTAATTCCATGGGAGCCGGCTGACTCAGTTTGGAGTAGAATACACATAGATTTCGCGGGGCCTATAAAAGGTTTTCAGTTGTTAGTACTCATAGATGCTTATTCGAAATGGGTTGAAGTTTTTAAAACTAAAGACATGACTTCTAACTTTGTTATATCAAAACTTCGCGAAACGTTCTGCCGCTTCGGCATTGTCAACACAATTGTTAGTGACAACGGTCGTTATTTTGTATCTGAGGAATTCAAATTTTTTTAAAATTTAACAATATCAAACACGTACTTACTTCGCCGGGACAACCATCAACGAATGGTCAGGTTGAAAATTTTATAAAAACTTTAAAGAAATCTTTAATGGCAAACTTCAGCAGCGGCAACGCAGAAAATTTCGATATATATCTGAATAGATTTTTAATGGATTATCGAGTAACAAAACATTGTACTACAAACGAGTCACCAGCTAAGCTCTTTTTAGGTAGATTTATAAAAACTCGATTTGATTTTGTCAAACCACCTAAAATTAAAGAAAATATATTACATAGTCAAGAAAATAGTAAAAAAAATTATCCTGGAAAAAGATCTGTAGAGTTTAGTTCAGGAGATAAAGTATACATCAGAGATTACAAAAATCCTAACAAAGCAAGTTGGTCTCCTGCGACAGTTCAATCTCAAATTGGTCCACGGTCTTATAATTGTATATTTGATCATAACAATCGATTAATTAAAAGACATACTGATCAAATTAAAAGAGCGTCAGAACCGGGCATTGATATTGAGTTGCCGGATGAGGAACCCAGAAGACCTGAAGTAGTTGAATCGGCGGTTGCTGAGGAAAATAACGTATCTTCTGAATCTCTGCATGGAACTGAATGTAATGAGAATGAAAATAATTTGGACAATATGTCAAGTGGTAATGAAAATACTCATGAACCTAGGTCATTACGTCCACGAAACAATGATGTAAGTTTTAGAATGTATAAGTTGTGAGCTAATAATGAATTAGTAACAAAAAACAATTATAAAAAAAAAAAAAAAAAAAAATTAAAAAAAAAAATTTAATTTGAATTAATAATTGCTATTTGAATTAATAAAACTATGTAAATGTTATTGTACTTCAAAGTATGTTTATATTTAAATATAAAAATAAAGCAATTTTTTTTTTGGAGAGAGGCGTGTTATGTGTTGCCCTATGCAATCGCACCCTTATGTTTATCTATACCTATTGACTTATCTTTATATATCTATTGACTTATATTCGTATGGAGTTCATCTCATTAAATAAAGGAGTTGCTAATTAAGCTTGTAATAAAGAGCACGTCTTTTGCCTTACACCGGTACATAACAATATACATAATAAGAGAATTCAAAATATAACATCTTAATTTGTACCATGTACACATAGTGAATATTCATATGTAAGTATATATAAAAAAAAAGATAATAAGAAACTTTTGTAATTTCTTTCGCAAGGCCTCTATAGCCTTCTGTTTACTATGTCTTATAGGCATTTGCCTAGCTGAATTTGTTTCCACTTCTACAGCCTCCTCCCTATTTTTTTTGAGTTTCACTCGATACAGGGTCACCCTGGTCTTGAATAACATCTTCAGACTTGATTTGTATTGAACTTTCAGGACTACTGTCGCGCGGCTCACTGCGTAAACGCTCGTCCTCACCTATGAGATCAGCATTGCGAGTTTGGTCAAGATGCCGCTTGATTGTACGGTTTTCGTTTGATAACATGACTACGTAGTTTCGTGGACCTAGCTGCTCCTTTACAGTGCCAGGCGACCAACCAGCCTTGTTAGGATTTGAGTAGTTTCTCACCATCTCATCGAATTTCTCATAACGTTTACCCCTGGAGTTGTTAATTGCAGTCTGTTGACACGATTGAGAGAATACAAAGGTTGCGCCGATCTCAGACCGCTATTCCTCTCTTAACGAATTTGACAGAATCGTTGTTTGCATGACGTCACACTGGTGCAACTTGTTTACATTTTTCTTGCAACATTTTTTCTTCTTCTTCCATTTTTGCTCTCGTTTTGGCATTTCTCTCTCACAATTGCACCAGTGTGACGTCACACAAAAGTTATTCTCAAAAATCCTCTCTGATCGGCGCAATCTTGTATTCTATCATTCTTGGTCTGTTGATTAGTTTTAATAACATCTTTTATCAAAGGCGGTTTAAGAGCGCTAAACCGCGACCTGAGCTCTCTCCCAAATAACATTTTTGCAGGAGACTCTTTTGTAGTACCGTGCTTAGCGATTCTATAGTCGAATAGAAATCTGTTCAATACGTCATCGAAATTATGACTTGTGTTACCCGCAAAATTAGCAATCAGAGACTTTTTCAAAGTTTTCACGAAGTTTTCAGCCTGACCGTTGGTGGCTGGCTAACCCGGAGCCGTAAATACATGTTTAATGTGGTTTTTCGTCATACAATTTTTAAACTCAGCCGACGTAAACTGGGTGTCGTTGTTACTAACGAGCGTGTCTACCAACCCGAACCGGCAAAACACTTCGCACAGCTTATTTATAGTGAAAGCACTAGTTATATCCTTCGTCTTAAATACCTCCACCCACTTCGAAAGCGAGTCTATTATTATAAATAAGTGATAACCTCTTACCGGCCCCGCGAAATCGATATGAATACGTCTCCACACCGAATCCGTAGGGGCCCAAGGTATAAGGCCACTTTTCTCTGGATTGGGCTGTGCCAACTGACACGGACGAAAAGTTTTCATAAGGGCTTCAATGTCCTTGTCTATGCATGACCATCATATATATGAGCGTGCCAAAGCCTTCGTTTTCACGATGCCCAGGTGAGAGTCATGAAAAAATCTAAAATTGCCATCCGCAGTTTGCTGGGTATTACAGTCCGGTAACCCCATAATACGCATCTTGCCTCTACGCTTAGCTCAATCCCCTTTGACTGAAACGGCTCAAACTCTTTGCCCTTCAAATCGGAAATAGTGCCGTCTTGAATGCTTTGCATTACTTTGGACAGCACCCGGTCCCTTCGTGTCTCAATCACCACTTGTTTATAATTTAGTTGCGCTGAACTAGCATAATTGATAAAAGTAGCTTCCTCTGATACGACCAAAACTGTTGATTGCGAAATACGTGATAAATTATCAGTGTAATTACTAGAATCCTTGACGTATTTAATTTTATAGTCAAACCCTGATAATATTAAAGCCCAGCGCTGAATTCTGGCGGCAGCTAATGCCGGAATATCCTTATTTTCACCAAACAAAGCTAGGTCTATGATCTGTTTCCAGCGTGAATGATACCCCCAACAAGTACTGCCTCAATTTCGGCACACTGTAAACTATCGCCAAGACTTCCTTTTCCATTGCGCTATAGTTTACTTCCGCTCTGTTCAAAGCGCGCGAGATAAACGCTATTGGCCTCCTCACCCCACTTCCGTACACATGCGCTAGCACTCCTGCAACCGCGGAATTACTGGCGTCCGTTGTTAACACGATAGGCAATTTCGGATTAAAGTGCACGAGTACCTTATCCGAACAGATTTCTGTTTTCAGTGTCTCGTATGCTTCCTGACACGCCTCACTCCAAACAAATTGAACATTTTTGTAAAAGCTTATATAGCGGACCCATTTCCTGAGCGAAATTTGGGATAAACTTTGAGTGGTAATTCACTAACCCAATAAAAGCTCGTAGTTGGGAAACATTACTCGGTTCCGGGGCTTCGATAACACACCGTATGCGATCCTTATTTTTGTAACCCCTCTGCATCAATATCAAAACCTAAATACGAAATTTTACTTTTAAAGAACTCGCATTTATCAATATTTAATCGCAGCCCCGCTGACTCAAGTTTCGCTAATACCTGTTTGAGGTTCAGTACGTGCTCGGCAAAGTATTTTCCCGTAATGGTTATATCGTCTAGGTAACAAAATACGTAAGGAACTCCACCTATTAAGCCCTCTAAGGTCTTCTGGAAAATAGCCGCTGCGGTTTTGATACCAAAAGGCAGCCGCGTCATCTTAAAAATGCCTTTATGCGTACTTCAGGTACAAATTTTTTGCTGATTGTAGGCACTAGCCATATCTAGCTTCGTGAAAAGTTTACCCACTTGCATTGATGCAAATATTTGGTCTATTCGAGGCAACGGATACTTGAAGTCCTTAAGAAAGCGGTTTACGGTAGTTTTGTGGTCCCCACAGATTCTAATTTGTTCATTCTGCTTTAATATGGGAACTAGTGGTGTTCTCCAATCTGCACTATCAACCGGTATCAGCACCCCCTTCTCGACTAAATCTGCTAACTGTTTTTCAATAGCCTCACGCCATGCCAAAGGAACTGCTCTTGGCTTACAAAAAGTCGGGTTGCAATTGCTTTCAAATTGCAATTTGACAGTGGTTAAGTTGCATTTGCCCAACTCACGACTAAACACTTCAGAATAATCACTCTTTATCTCCTCAAGCATTTCCTGATAAGGTTCAACATAATTTACTTGAGTTGACGAAGCAATATCATTTTTAGTTTTCAACTCAAAGCCGAAACTTCGCAAAAAATCACGTCCTAGCAAAGTTGGTCGGTTTGTATTTGTTATTACAAATTTTCCCCTTACACTCTGCCCATTATAATTAACAGACGTAACGAACTCACCGATAACATCTACCAATTCGCCGCCGTATCCCGTATATGCAGTCGAGCGTTCGCGCAGTCATTTACGATCAAAAAATCGTTCAAATGTTTTGATTGACGTTAAAGAACATGGCGCCCCTGTATCGCATAGGACGATCATCCGATAACCATTTACTTTAATTGCAAGGTCGTACTGGTTACCCGTTTCTCCTCGAGCTGCATCGGAAATGTTAAATACAGAATCAAAAGTATCGAAATCTTCTTCCTTTACATTTAAAAATTGTACATTGTTTTTATTAATCTGACATACACTTGCCAAATGTCCCACCTTTTTGCAGGAATGACAAACGCTATTACGGTATCTGCATTTATTAGAAGGATGATTTTTCCAGCCGCAGTGCGCACAGGGTCTCTTCTTCGTGTTGTCGCCACTGTTGTTTCCGCTGTTTGAACTCGTACTGCCTTTCGTACCGCCACGCTTAGCAATGCAGCTGTTTTTGTTGTTGTTGCGGACATGTGATTTCACAAAGTTAACCTCACTTTTGACGGCCAATTGTTGCGTAATCTTTGACTCCATAAGTAATGCCTTTTTAAACGCTTTTTCCAAGGTAACTCTTCATCCTCTTAGCACAACTTTTCGAAAATTTTTTCTGGTAACTCTACTACGAATTTGTCGAGAATGATCTTCTCAAGGGCAGCGCCAAATTTACATTGCAAGGACAGCTTTTTGACGTGAGCGTACCATACGGCTGCAGTTTCGTTGTCTGCTCTTTTCACTGCATACAATTTACGCCTTTCGTTAAATAAGATGACTGGTGGAGTAAAATGGCGCTCCAGTACCGAGCACAATTCCTCATAGCTTTTTTCGCTTGGAAGTTGAGGACTGCAAATGCTGTGCAAGATCCTGTATACCTCACCACTGATACTTCTAAGGAGTATAGAAAATTTTCCACTTTCCCTTGTGCACTCTATTTCAACGAAATGCAGCTCCAACCTTTCACGCCATAACTGCCAATTACACTGTGAGACAAATGGTAGGGGTCAGTGATCGGGAAGGGTTCAAACTACCGCGGAAAGTTATATCGGTAAAAAGAAGTTATACGTGTCCCGGCGTTTCGCTGGGTCACGTCTAGGAATCGAGATATATATATATAACTATCATATAGGGGAAATTGTCACCTTTGGTGGTCTTTTTTTGACATAACTCGAGAACCACTAGTCCGATTTTGCTCAAACAAATTTAAAAAAATTAAAAATTACAATTCCTTTAATCTGTTCATATAACGTTTTTCTATATAATCAACAGTTTTGCCGGTAAAAATAAATGTATGAAGAAAAAAAATATTTTTTGCCTAAAATATTAAATTTTTTTAAAACTGTTGATTATATAGAAAAATGTTATATGAACAGATTAAAGGAATTGTAATTTTTAATTTTTTTAAATTTGTTTGAGCAAAATCGGACTAGTGGTTCTCGAGTTATGTCAAAAAAAGACCACCAAAGGTGACAATTTCCCCTATATGATAGTTATATATATATCTCGATTCCTAGACGTGACCCAGCGAAACGCCGGGACACGTATAACTTGTTTTTGACCGATATAACATTTTCCGTTGGTTTCATTCCATCCCGATTTTGACTGTCGCATAGTGTTATCGGCTGCCGAAAATTCAGCAATATTTGCTGAGTGAATCATTTTGGTAGTGGCCGGCGCCCCCGAGTTTGCATCGTCAGGCATTTTTCTTGTCTCTTCAATAAAAAAACTTGCACAAAAGTCTTTTTTTTCTCCTCGTCGCCACTATAAAGTCTTCACGAGTTGAGCGGAGAAAATGGAGTGTCTTTATTCGATTGGCCGAAATGGAAGCGAACAATTATTAAAATTTCTTTTAATAATAATTCAAATTTAAAACGGGCTGTATAAAGAAAACCATCCTTTCTCACTTCGCGTCAAATGAGTAATGTGTTTATACTAGGGATGTCAATTTTCGGGGTTTTGTCGATCCCGGGATTTTCGGGATCTAAAAATACAATCCCGGGATACCGGGACTGTCCCGAAATTCAGGCAAAAGTGCAATACATCTGTGATCATCCTATTATAGTATTTTAAATCAGATTGATATAACAAAAAAAAAAGTACAATTTATTGTAATTCATTTACATATTTATTAAGGCGAGAAATCAGTATTTTCAGTCAAAAAAAACAAACATAAAATTTGACAAACATATATGTATGTATGTACATATACTCATTAATTTATAACATAGTTTTTGTACTACAAGGTCAAATGCATATACGGTCACTGACAGAAATATTTTGCATAGATTTTTTTTGCAATATTCAGAATATTTTTCATGGTATTTTTTTTTTTTGATTTAAAAAAGTATATATGTATGTGTAATTTTGAAGTTGCGAAAACATCCCGTTTTTTTTGCTACAAAAAAATTCGTTATAAGGAAGAAAATGCCCAACATCAGTAAAAACAATTCAAAAATCAAGGGAGTTTTTAGTAACTTTAAAAGTGCACTTTATTGTATTAAATTGAATGGGCTATAAAACTGCATAATGGAATTTTTTGTAAAAATTATGATTAAAAAGTTTGATATTTTTATGGTAATTTGGTGAACTTAACCCAACTTTCTCTAAAGTGTGAAATTTTGATTTACATGATTTTTGTTGTAAATTGAGCTAAATATTTTTTTTTTAATTAACAAAAAAATACCATGAAAAATATTTTGGATATTGCAAAAAAAATCGATGCAAAATATTTTTGTAAGTGACTGTATTTGGTACAGCAGTAACTGCCTATGTAACTATATACAATTTTTTGAATCACGGTTTGAGATCAATTTAAGATATTATCAGTATATTTAAGTAATAATAAAAAAGTTAACACATTTAAGTAAACAATAAATATATAAGTGCATCACCGATTCCATTTCGAGCGGAGCAAAACTATTCCTTCTTTTGATGGTAATGCGATCTTAAAGAAATTATAGCATTAAGGGTTGCAAAAAATTCTTAGTTTGCCCTTGAGAGGGGATATTTGTGATAAAAATTTAATTGGCTAACAAAAAAATTGTTTCCAGCAATCCCGGGATTTAAATCGACTAATCCCGGGATATTCGCGACTTAAAAAAGACCGGGATCCCGGGATTGACATCCCTAGTTTATACCTATTTTCTAACCGATGTGAGAAATAAAAAACCGATTTGAAATCAAATTCGAGTCAATACACTTTTGAAATNACATCTGTGATCATCCTATTATAGTATTTTAAATCAGATTGATATAACAAAAAAAAAAGTACAATTTATTGTAATTCATTTACATATTTATTAAGGCGAGAAATCAGTATTTTCAGTCNTAAAAAACCGATTTGAAATCAAATTCGAGTCAATACACTTTTGAAATTGGCAGCTTATTGAGATTTTGTTTATGCATCCGTTTTGAATCACAGCGAAGTGGATCAAAGCGCGTTATGTGTCGGTATAAACAAGGTATATCTTACCTTATATCTTATCTTATAATATATCTTATCTTNTTTTTGTACTACAAGGTCAAATGCATATACGGTCACTGACAGAAATATTTTGCATAGATTTTTTTTGCAATATTCAGAATATTTTTCATGGTATTTTTTTTTTTTGATTTAAAAAAGTATATATGTATGTGTAATTTTGAAGTTGCGAAAACATCCCGNGCAGATAGCTTATGGGCCAGATTGGTTAATAGGGTATTTTTTTAAGAGTTTCCAGCAGTTAAAAAAATTCCATTTATTTAATATGCGGGAACGACTGAATANGCTGCACGGATTTGCATGAAGTTGTGTACTCAGATAGCTTATGGGCCAGATTGGTTAATAGGCTATTTTTTTAAGAGCTGCCACCTGTTAAAAAAGTTTCATTTATTTAATATGCGGGAACGACTGAATGGATTTGCATGACAATTTGCACACAGATAGCTTATGACCTAGATTGGAAAATAAGCTACTTTTCTTAAGAGTTGCCACCTGTTAAAAAGTTTCATTTAATTAATACGCGGAAACGACTGCATGGATTTGCATGCAATTTTGCAAGCAGGTAGCTTATGACCTGCAGTGGAAAATAGGCTAATTTTTGGAAGAGTTGCCACCTGTTAAAAAAGTTTTAATTAAATTAATACGCGGAAACGACTGCATGGATTTGCATGCAATTTTGCAAGCAGGTAGCTTATGACCTGCAGTGGAAAATAGGCTAATTTTTGGAAGAGTTGCCACCTGTTAAAAAGTTTCATTTAATTAATACGCGGAAACGACTGCATGGATTTGCATGCAATTTTGCAAGCAGGTAGCTTATGACCTGCAGTGGAAAATAGGCTAATTTTTGGAAGAGTTGCCACCTGTTAAAAAGTTTCATTTAATTAATACGCGGAAACGACTGCATGGATTTGCATGCAATTTTGCAAGCAGGTAGCTTATGACCTGCAGTGGAAAATAGGCTAATTTTTGGAAGAGTTGCCACCTGTTACAAAAGTTTAATTAAATTAATACGTGGAAATGACTGAACTGATTTGCATGAAAATTTGTACACAGATAGCTTATGACCTAGACTGGAAAAAAGGCTACTTTTTTAAGAATTTCCACCTGTTTGAAAATGAAATTTTGCTCAAAGATGGTTTATGACCTGGATTGAATAAAATTACCTATAGTTTAAAAAACTAAATCCTCGCTATTATAATTTCCATTCCTACTGTCATCAGGTATGGAACTTAAGAATACAAAAAGGCTGCATCTTTTAGGCGCATCAATATTACATAGTTACATCCCGAGATAATAAAAGGGAGGTAAAAATAGGCTGCTTCCTTAACCGGTTTTCCGATCAGGATGAAATATGGTACAAATTGAAATTTTCATATTACATACATATCTCTGGAAGTATTTGTGGGAGAGAACTGAAACTTGGTATAGTGATATGTATGTGAAATCAATGTTGGCATTAATCGATTGATGTTTTAATTAGTTAGTTAATTCGATTAAATTCAATCTGATTACTAGGGATGTGCCGGGCATCCGGTAGATATCCGGAATCCGGCCTATCCGGCCGTTTTTTGGTTATCCGGTTATCCGGCCGGATACTGGCTAATATCCGGCCGGATTCCGCATATCGATTATAGAAGATTCAATCTAGAAATTTAAACCTTTTTTGTGGTGATACAACTTCAACAAAAACTAAAATCTTATAAGTTTTTTGACGTGTTTAAGTCAAACCATCTAATTACACAGACATATATGTGCACAACAATTTAAATAAAAACACATAATTGAGCAAGGAAAAAGTATACGACTTAGTATTAGTATTAACAAATGAATACAAAGCTTTCTTAAGCTTCTCTTCAACTTCATCCAAAACGAAAAACTGAAATTTGATGGGTTTTTTTGAAGCGTGTAAGTTAAGACAGTTTGATCAAACAATGTGACCATGTAAGGTCCATATAAGGCATCAACACACATGTGCGATTCTGACGGTGCGAATCTGTTCCGAAAAAATTACAACAATGCCGCAACTATTTATTGGAACATTCACAGCTCTTCATTTCGTCGTGCCGAAATTGCAGACCTACGCGTTCGGAAACGAAAGAGGTAAATAGGTGGGTTCTGTATAATTTAAACAAAAATTAACGTAAGAAAACAAAACATCTTGATTGTTCAAAAGCAAAGAATTTGATGAAGATTGTTTTATGTTTGTTTATAAGATGCCATTTTTTACTGCGATAGCATCGCACAGATGTTTGCGTAATTGTGTTTTCGAAGTGGTAAATTCTGTAGCATCAGAAACGGTGCGGAGGTCGAGGTGAACTCGGGCCGGCAAAAAACAATATTGTGAAATTTATTAAGGGCAGCAGTCTACCGGATATCCGATCGGATATCCGAATCCGGCTGTTATTTTTTACAGGATATCCGGAATCCGGTTATGCGGCAAAATCTATATCCGGCACATCCCTACTGAATACAGTTAATCATGATTAATTTTAATCCGACTAAACAGTTAATCGTAACCGCGATTAAAAAATTAATTTTTAATCATTAACTCTTAATTTGATCAAGTAGGTTTGGTGATTAATTAAGTTATGCTGGAATTTCCCTGTGCACACAAAGCAAGTTAATCCGGTATGGCTAAGTCGGGTTTCCTCATCAATCTAAGCAATTTGGTGTGCATTTTCATTAAGATATATACCAACAAACGTTTTACAAACTAGGTTTGTAAAAGTTCCCAGTTTATGTATTACTAATAACAATAATTATTATTTTTTTATATTACGTGCTTTTTTATAAGCGTAAAACACAAAATAATTACTATAACTGATGTTTGGTTTCACACTCGGACAACTAGACAAATTAATCAGATTTTATTTTTAATTGGATTAACGATTAATGTTTTAAATTAATTAAACGTAATCGCAGCCAGCGATTAACGATTAAAAAAATGTTATCATTAATCGTACAGTTGATTACGACTAATTAATTTTAATCGTCAAAGGCGATTAACATTTTAATCGTTAATTTTTAATCGTTAATCAGATTAACAGTTTGCCAACACTGTGTGAAATCATGTTCATATTCACGGAGAAAAATGGACGTTTTTGGAAAAGAGGCGTAGCACCTCCCATACTGACTGAAAGTTTCATATTGCATATCTCTTCAAATGTTTGGGGTAAAGCACTCAAGCTTGGTATGGAAATACATATGTATGTATGTATGTGAAACTAATACCATACTCATGGAGAAAAATGAGAGTTATTGGAAAAGGTGGTGTGGCAACTCCCATGCAAATTGATTTTTCTATGCTGCATATCTCTGGAGGTGTTTATTGCAGAGGACTGGAACTTGGCACCGAGATGTGTATACAAAATTAATTCCATACTCATGGAGAAGAATTTGCGTTATTCGAAAAGGGGACATGGTTCCTGCCGTACAAATTTACTGTTTTATACTGCTTATCTCTAGAGATGTTCATGGTAGAGTACTGGGACTTGGTACTGGGGTATGTAAAATCAATTCTAAATTCATGGAAGAAGATTAGGGTTATAAGAAAAAGGGGCGTGGCACTTCCTGTACAAATTGACTTTTTCTTGCCACATATCCCTGGAAGTGTTTGTGGAAGAATACTGGAACTTGGTATGGAGTTGTGTATACAAAATGTATCAATTGCTCATGGAAAAAATGTGAGTTATTAAAAAAGGAGGCATGTCGCCTCCCATACATACTAAAAACTTCTTAATACATATCTCTGGAAGGATAGAAAATCTCTCGAAGTATTTTAAATTTGTTATGGAGATTTATTTTATAAGTGCCGTACTGACAGAATAAATTTCATTAAATGGAAAAGGGAGAGCCGGGTTCGGCCTTATAATCTAAAGCTCTCTTGAGGCATTTGCTACAGTAATGAGAAGTGGTATTTTATCAAGGCCAGGTTACTAAATTTGAGTTGGAAATATTAGAACCCGCCGTGGCACCTCCAAGAAGGTTACACGTTCACGCGTCGTATACCTGGAACCATTTTAAGGTAAACTTAGAGGGATTGATATCTTTCGTATGCCTAGCGCGCAGACGAGATTTTATAATTTCATAGTTTTAAACGGCCTAAATACCTTAACTCGCTTAAAAAATAACGAGCTATAACGAAATGGGCACAGAAATAAAATCTAACATCATTAAATTATTTTTCCTATTTGTATAAAAGCGCGGGGTAAAACCCGCGGGTATAAGCTAGTATCTTATAAAGAGAAGTGTAATTTTTTTTTATCTAAAACTAATAAAGTAAGAAGGACGAAATTCGAGGATGTGGTAGTTAACATACTAGTCCTTGACATATATATTTTCTTTAAATAAATATTGGATGTTTTCCAGGATATTCAAGGATAAAATTTTAAAAGGACATTTGCAATACTTATTCGTCCTGGGGCACCCAAAAATCAATTTTTTTTCTATTCTACAGAATTTTCCCTTTTAATTTATACCTATATTGTTATTCTACAATACATCGAATCTTTTGAATAATTTTTTTGTTCAATCATATTCTAGAAATTTCAAAGTCCTTTTAAAAAGAAATCCTGACGTCAGAGAGAAAAACTAAAAACTCAGTTTTACTATATTTTGCCCCCAGTTTTGTGAATATATTGATATTTCCCTGTGTAAAATTGACTGTCGCACGGTGTTATTAAGCATTTTGAAGTGAAACTTCTTAGGCGGCGGTATCGCAAAAATGGAGAGTGGAATTTTTAAAACTGAAAATGTTACATGAGTAAGAAGGCAGATATAGTATAGAATAGGGGGAAAAAGAAAGAAAGCGACATATGACGGCTATACAAAGCGATAGCTCAAACATCTTCAACGCGCGTGCATACAAGAGGTTTACGCCGACAGTCTTTGCGGCGGCGGCGTGGTCAACTTCAAAAAGAATCGGCGGCGGCGGCGACGCCGGCGCGCCTGGAAGCGCCGGCGCTACTGCCCATAAGGTAGATTCCAAAGAGCCATGAGGCTACTAATCTTATCATGTCATCAGATTATATTTTATTTAATTCATTCATTGTTAGTTAGTTTTAAAATTAAACTACGTTACTTCCTACTTGAATTTAAATATTGAGTGGCTGCCGCTGATGGATTTGCAAACAGAAGAAAGTCTATATAGTATATACATTAGGGTGCCCATCGAAAATGCTTTTTGTTTTTGGAAATTTCAAGCCCCTACCTACCGCCTAATTTTATTCGTTTTTATGAGAAATATGATTGCCTATTTTTATAGATTTTTTAAAGGTCATTTAGAGTTCGCGACCTGTCGATTTAGGTCAGAAAATACGGATTTCAAAGATCGAATATGATCTGAGAAGAGGATATATAGGCCTTTAAAATGGTGTATAATAATCTATTGTCGGACTTGGCTTGTTGGGATTTTGTATCGGGTAAAATGAAAAAAAAAAAGATATTTCTCTTAATTTTTTAAATTTTGACCATCAATAATTTCCACAATTTCAAAATTTGTAGTACAAACGTACAAAAAACGATTTTCGATGGGCACCCTAATATACATACATCTCTATGTAGTCTACAAATCCGTATGTAATATTTCAATTTAAAGAAATAAAAAAATTTTAAAAAGTTAAGTCATTGGGGTAATTTATGTCGTATCATAAAATTTTTGCAATAAGCTTATCAAATGTTATGTTAATTTACGGAGTTCTTACGATTGTTTGCGCGTTATATATTGAAAACAAGGTTGGTCTACTTTTTCCAAAAGTTCAACCCATCAACTCCCACCAGAACGGGCCTTTTCGACCTACTGTTTGAAAAATGGCTTATAAATGGTTAAAATTTCCACTAAAATATTAAGCGCCAAATTTTTCTAAGGAGAACAAAAAGTAATGCAAAATAATAGTCATTTTTACTAAAAAGGGGGACTTAAACCCTGTGTGAAAATGTTGCGATGCGCGGGAGCAAAACCTTCCTGGGGTTTGACCACCACTTAGGAATACTAATAATTTCCACACAGCCACCTAGTTCTTGTATACGTCAGTGGGACCCCAGAATAAAGTAATTTACGAATGTTAAAACTAGCAAAAAAAAGTGTTTTCTTTTTATTAAAATTCTGTTTAAAATATTAAAAAAACAGGAAAATCAACTAGTCTTGGTTTTATCTCCAATTATTGAGGAGTTAGATGCAAAAAGGGCGCTTCTGTTAAAACTGCCTTCTGAGATATTGGCGATAAATTTTTGATGTGTTATAACTTTATTGTTGTTGTGGTATATACATTTTTGATGTGTTATAACTTCCTTGTTGTTGTGGTATATAAAAACGTTGTATTGTTTTAGTATTGAAAAAAAATTGTCTACTGCGGAAAAAATCGTCAGATTACCAGTGTTGGACCCTAATTTAACTGTAATAAACGCTTTCGATAGAAAAACGTGTTACCTATCTCTTTTCTGGGTTATGCTTTTTTGGAAATGTTCAGCGACCCAAATTATGCAAAAAAAAACTTCTTTTAAAGTTGTAATTTTCATTTCTCAAAATAGTGTTTTTATACGAGTAGTATTTAGTTCCTTCAAACGATGTATTTCAATGTGCATACAGCATGGAAATTTTATACAAAATTCCTTAGGCGCCGAACGCCGCCGCCGCCGCGCCGATATTTTCGTAACTCGGCGACGGTGGGTGAGAAATGACAAAAAACGGCGGCGGCGGCGGCGTGGCTCGGCGGCGTATACCTCTAATGCATACGAGTACCTACATACATATGTACGTACCAGGGTTGTTGCGAATATCCGCATTCGCAACCGCGGAACTTCCGCATAAATTTTAACATTCGCATTCGCAATAATCGATGCGGAGCATTTGCGAATGCGAATATTGTGCAAGTGCACTGATAAAACGTACATATATCTGGAAAACAAAAAATAAATAAATAAATAAAATAAATAAATAAGTTGACAGCCAAGATCACAAATTAAATAAGAATTAATTTACGGTGAATTTTATATCTATTGAGGAGTGGGACTTGGCATGCAATATATCGTTAGTATAGTATGGAAAGGGCTTAACTACCTATATATATATATCAAAATCTATCTATATCTAATAATAAATCAAAACACATTGAGGGCATGGAATAGAACAACAAAAGGGATTATGGTACCGACAGCGGTGAGTAATTAATTGTGACTGCCTGCACCTAGGAAAAGCCGAGCTCAACTAACTAATAAAAAAAAAAAAATTATATACAAGCTATTCATTACTGGTAGTGATTCCAACAATTCAAATTATTATAAAAAGCGGGGTACCTTTTTAACAAAATAACAGGATTTTAAACTAATTCTGCTGGCAGCTACGACTTTCAAAACAGAATAAACAGAATTTTCTTCGAAATTTTCATCCCTTGAAAATAACAATTTATTTGCCATATCCACCTATTCACAACGTCGCTATAAGTACAAATTTTTCAAACCAGTCACAGAAGACAGCATTAAAAATAAATTACAAAAACTAAAATCGAAAAACGCTGATGACGTAACAGGTTCTCCAAATTCTGAAACAAACAAAAGAATTGGTTCTCCAAATTGGAACACGACGGTGTTTAAATAACGATCTTGCCATGATGCTAAATTGTGAAGATAAAAGTCGGGAGGATACATCCGGCACTTGCAGCCCCGATGCAATTATCAAAAAGGAATTATTGCACCGCAATAAAAAAAAGAAATATAACTGAAAGTCCTCTCAACTCGTGCAGCATCAATCGAAAAGAATTTACAATTTTGTCAAGTTTCAAGTTTTTCAAGTTTATCGCCTCGAGCGAGTAGTTACTTAGTGCACAGGTTTGATTTACGACCCGTTAGGAAACAGGCTGTAACCGGAAAAGGCAGCAAAATTACTCTTTCTTAAATACAATGTTCCAATTTTTTAATCTAAGTACTAAATAAAAAAACACTATTAAAAATTACTAACTTTTCCATTTTTTATTTACCTAAATTACCTAATGTACTCACTAAAATTATTTCTTAAAAATATTTGACATCCGCATTCGCTTCCGCATCCGCGGATGCCTAAAATTTCACATTCGCAGCATCCCCAGTACGTACATACATTTGTATGTCCCCTGCAGCAAACCAAACTGGTTCAGAACTTGCGCTGAGCTACCCTGAAAAGGGTACTTCATCTATCCCAAATCAATGCTTTCAACTGTCTTTTTTAATTTGGCGATGTCTTACGAAGTGACAATTGTCGCCCTCTGCAGAACTTTTGAACTTGTTCTGAGTTGACTCTGGCTTAGAGAGTTCTTAGACAGTTCATATAACAACAGTTACTAGATAGATCAAAAAGAGTCACCTCCGGGCTAGAACAAATGTGGTTAGTTTTGAGCTGGTTCTAAGTATAGTATAGAGCCTTTTCTTTAAATACTGTAATTAAAAAAGCAGGCATACCATTTGTAAATAAAAACACTTCATTTTATTTTTAAATGCATTGCTATTTGTTTTGCACTAATTTTCTTTTTGAGGTAGACTGTGCTTTAAGATTAAGAATATAAAGTGTCGGTTATTAATTCATTTTCTAAAACCGTTATTCTTAAAAATAATTTATATTTGTTACGTATAATAGGTATTTCTGTGTTACTTATATTTAAAAATCTAAGTCGTATGTAAAAATTAGAAAAACGGTGATATATTGAATGCTTATTTGTGATAACTCAGCGTTAAATTGTATTAAATGTATTGAAATGTAATACATAAACTCTCCGGGATCGAATTAAGAATATATAGAATTTTGAATATTCACAATGGTTTCCATGTTAAATATTTTTCGTAATTTTTTTTAAGGATGGCTCATATTATAACATAATCATTTAAATTCACGTTTCTAACTGTGTCCGAAATTTAATAGAATTCTAGAAACTGTTATAAAAGCTTCAATACTTTAAATCAGAGTTTATAAGTATGCAGTTCTATAGCCCATTAAATTTTAGTATAATTAATCGCGTTCATTTTTTATAACTCTATTTAATTATTTTTGTCTCAGATGCAAGGTTACTCTTTACTACACTAAAATTTTATGGGCTTCAAAACTGAATACTCGAAATATTTATAAAAAAAAACTCTTAAAGTTTTAAATTTGAAGCAGTTTTTAGAGTTCTATGAAGTTTGCGAAAACTTTAAATAGTTTATGAAATAAGAGCCATGCGTAAACAAAAACTTAACGGAAAATATTTAAAATTAACATTAATTATTATATATAATTAAAATTAAAAATAATTTTTAAGCAAAAAAAAATAAAACCGACTTCAATTTTCATATAAAAATTTTAGGTTATCGTTAATTTCTTCATGACCCAATGATCGGATTTAAAAATAAATTAGTATGAGACCACCTGTGAGGTAACAGCTTTCCGTTAAAAAAAGAGTTATAGAAAACGGTTAACGTGGTCCAAAGTTATGCGGTAACATACAGAAAAAAAAAATATTCCGACGAACTGATAACCTCCTCCTTTTTGTGAAGTCGGTTAAAAATATTGGAAATAAAAAAAAATTTCACTGCATAACTACATATTTCGGGTGCTTAGTGATAGGTATATTTACATATCAATAGCACCCCCATTTCAAAGTGAGCTTGTTTATCCCTGGGAGGTTCCATGGGAAAGTGGACCTCAGAGCAAAAATTATTTTCTTTATAAAACTAACAAACGTGTGGATAAGACATTTGTACGTAAATTATGTGACTGCTTTATCTATATTATGAGTTATTATTAAGCAGTATTGGTCTTGTCCCACCCATGACAAAAAAAGCGAAAAGTTATTATATTTAATTACAGACGTTGAGCATGTGTCTCGTGTATGTTACATAATGCTAGAAATTCATTGCAAATATTTACCACAATTGCATTGTAGTTTCAAAGTACTTCTTCTTCTTCTTCTTTTTTGGCGCTGTGACCGCCTAAGCGATTTTGGCCGAGTTCAGCAAAGCACGCCAGTCGTTTCTCCTCTGTGCCAACTGACGCCAATTGGAAACGCCAAGTGAAGCCAAGTCCTTCTCCACCTGATCTTTCCATCGCAGTGGGGGCCTCCCTCTTCCTCTGCTACCACCAGCGGGTTCCGAGTTGAATACTTTCAGAGCTGGAGCGTCGGTGTCCATTCGAACGACATGGCCAAGCCAGCGGAGCCGCTGTATTTTAATACGCTGCACTATGCCCATGTCGTTGGAAAGCACATACAACTCATCGTTCCATCGTCTGCGGTACTCGCCGTCGCCAACGCGTAAAAGCCCGTAAATCTTCCGCAAAATCTTTCTCTCGAACACTTCAAGAGCCGCCTCATCGGATGTTGTCATTGTCCATGCTTCTGCGCCATATACCAGCACGGGCATGATGAGTGACTTATAGAGCGTGGTTTTCGTACGTCGAGATAGGACTTTACTCCTGAATTGCCTACTCAGTCCACAGTAGCACTTGTTGGCAAGAGTGATTCTTCGTTAGATTTCAATGCTGACATTATTGTCGGTGTTAATGATGCTGGTTCCCAAGTAAACGAAATTCTCTACTTTCTCGAAATTGTAACTGTTTTTTTTTTTTGGTTTTTTTTTGCAATTGTAATTGAAAGATATGTGCTTTCCGTGTACGCATGGTATTCTGGGTTTTGGTATAACGTAAAAAGTCCAAAGATGAATCAAGTCACCCAATAACTCAAAACTTATAAATTTGCACATTCTTGCTTCTGCCCTGAGGGGGACCATATGTAAATATGTGATTAGATACATAATTGGTTTTTATTTACCCGAATAGGATTTGGCACTGATATGTGCACCCCGGTGGACGAGCGTCTAGCCCCAATCCGCATCAAATCGATATTCTTAACATCTCGCTCATCTGCGCCCATGCCCCGACGGAAGAAAAGGATGAGGCATCCAAGGATCTCTTTTATGAGCGCTTGGAGCGCACGTACGAGCACTGCCCCCGTCATGATATCAAAATCGTGTTGGCGACTTCAATGCCAGGGTGGGCAAGGAAGGGATCTTTGGAACCACCGGCGGAAAATTCAGCCTCCACGATGAAACGTCCGACAACAGATTGAGGCTGATCGACTTCGCCGGGGCTCGAAACATGGTAGTATGCAGTACTAGGTTCAAGCACAAAAATATCCATCAAGCTAAGTGGCTGTCTCCGGATCGAAAAACGAGAAACGAAATCGATAATGTTGTGATACGCGGAAGGCACGCTTCCAGTGTTTTCTACGTACGCACACTCCGAGGCCCAAACATCGACTCGGACCACTATCTTGTTG
>NW_016157929.1:100879-115545 GCF_001687245.7 Rhagoletis zephyria
CTTTCCAACTAGATTTTCCAAAATTTTAATTTTTAACACATTCATGTTTCTGGCATATGAGCGACGATATACTTATATATAGTGCCAACATAACATAAAGCTTTCTCTCCAGACTTGGCACTATGTGTATAAAACATACATATGTACAGTATATACGGGCATAATTACGCATGCACGTTCATACATATGTATGTACGCAGAGGTACATGCATTACCGGTATAAGGAGAGCAGGAACGTCCAGAGATTGGATTGAGTGATCGCCAAGGGACAAGCTCCTAGCAGAAGACAGTATTGCGTGGCGATCGTAGTTGGCACGTGGGCCAGTTAGTGACGGCAGCGAAATCGGTGACAGTAGTGCAAATCAAAAAAGTGTTTAATTGTGAAAAAGGGGTGTAGAAGGGGTTTAGAGACGAACCCATGGTTATAAGTTGTTTTTTTAGAAAAATAAGTAGCGGGCGTGCCCATATACCTATACCATACCTAGAGGAAAAGTGAAGAAAACGAACAGTTACAAAAAAAAAATTAAAAAAAAAATTATATATATATAAAAGTGAATACGGTTATATTAAGATTACATCGTCTAAAACCCTAAATGCATATATGTACACGGATATAGGTACATATATGCGTATAAGTACAGAAGTTCCAACGTGCATATGGGTATATATATATATAGAAGTTTTTGAACAGACTGTACGGTGCTGAAGTTACATATTGGGTCTGGTACAACAACAACAAGTGTATAATTTCCCATTAAATTTTCTAATACTTATGAAAAAGAATTTATTGAACATATAATACTAAATTGCCGCTCGAAATAAGGCAGTAATATTGCGAATTGCACATATCCCATAGGAAGTTTAAGTACCGGGAATTTCGTAAAGTGTACCAGAACCAAAGTGTAAAAATTTTGATTTAGACCAGTTTACATGTATGTATATGTGTGCAAGTTTTCATCTCCATACTTTTGCATGAACCCTGACTTCAACCACCTTGGCAACATCATTTGGAACATTTGCGGCAACATTTCGAACATTAACAACATGAAAGATCTTTCATCGTGGGAGCAACGCAACAATTTGTAAGTCTATCAAAAGCTTTTTCTTTATTTTTTTGTTTTACCTTACCTATTTGCATTTGATGATGGCAATCAGTGTTGCCGTTTT
Source organism: Rhagoletis zephyria (assembly GCF_001687245.7). Lineage (NCBI taxonomy): Eukaryota > Metazoa > Arthropoda > Insecta > Diptera > Tephritidae > Rhagoletis > Rhagoletis zephyria. The sequence continues at coordinate 102,047 of NW_016157929.1, forward strand.
AGCCCTTTGGTGGCTAGATTTAGCTACCACATACTTTTTTTTTGCCTAGCCCTAGCCCTTTTTTTAGCCCTTTTTAGAATTTACTCATACTTGGCATGAAAAACTTGTATATGCTTAATTTGATCTAAAATTTTTTATTCATCTATGTAAGAGATGAATTTTTAAACTAAGAATGACTGATATATATACATATATGTATTGTATGTTCCTTACGTTTTTATACTACTATAGTTTAAAGTAGATAAGTTTACGCCCCTTAATATGTGTATGTTCTTGTAGTGTGATTGTACCAGCTGCTGGTGTGACTTCAAATACTATTTGAAAATTTGATGATTGTACCAGCATGCTGGTGTCGTGAGTGGTAAAATTAGCTAAATTTTCTAAGTAAAAAGTATTTTGGCGGAAATTTCTTACCCTATATGGGTCAAAGCCGTGTTTGTGGAAGATTATGTTCACGATATTGCAGTTGTGAATTAAAAAAAAGCAATGTTTAACAAAATGATAGAAAAATTAAATGAAATGAATATGAAATTTCGGCTCCAATCATTTCGATCTTTTCTCGACCTCATTTGTAAAGAAATAAATATTGTACCAGCATGCTGGTAAGTTATATGCTTCGAGCCTGATGGTACAATCACTTGGTGGAGCCAGCAAGCTGGTGTCGTATATTTCCCCTTTTATACAAAAAGGTTTTTGGTTGGATAAAATATTAGCTTTTTTTCCACACTTCATTGTTTTTCTATACCATTACTTATTGAAAATGTTTGCATGTATACTTATATATGTATATGTAAGTAAAAAATTTAGCTACCATTTTTAGCCACAACGACTTTTTTCGCTCTTTTTTAGCCCTTTTTTTAAAGGAATTTGGCTACCACTAAAAATGATTCGCGGCAACACTGATGGCAATGCCGTCAGGGTACATGGGAGAGGAGCACATATAATTGTTTTTCCTTTCGTTTATAGTTATAGTGATATACATTTTTAGTAAACTTTTCTTTGAGAAAACTGTTGCCTAGATTTAAGTTGCATAAACATACATACATACATATATACAAATTTCGGGTATTCACATGTGTTTATGTATATACACACGTATGTACATCCGCATGAACGCCTGCAGCTTGGAATATATTTTGAATAACTCGGTTATGCAAATAGGTTAAAAAAATTTTAAATTAGTGTTAAAATAAATACTTCTATGAGCATGGATTAAATCTTTTTTTTTTTGATTTCGACAAGGAGGTGTGTTGGAAGGACTGGGGATCATTCACAACTTAATTTCCTCAGTCTTACGAATGGTCAAGGTTTGGAGGGCAATATGGGTTGATAATTCCACCGAAGTCAACCTCGACAAGGCTTCTAGCAGGGCGAAAACCAGAAACCGCTCTCTTTCTCTAGACCTTTCTCAAACTCTTTCATTATTCTGAGCACGCGATATTTAAAATTTATTTTAGCAGGTAGTAGGTTTGGCAGGACATAAGCGGCATGAATACCACCCCATTAGCCGACGAGAAAGTAGCCGGAAACCAACGCGTGCCAGATTGCTTCCCTGCAGAAAATGTATCTAACTATAAGCTAACTTTATGTTGATTAGGATGGAGCTAAAAGTCACTTATTTTCTGTATATTTTCTTTGACGAAAGCTAACTATATTTCTATGGCGATGGCCGCGAAATAGTCAAGGGTGGTTACCTCTGCATTTGATGCAACTAACTTGTAACTAACTACTTTTGGACATAAAATATCAATAAGAAAACAAAATATATTTTTTTTATTTTTTTATTTTTTTTACTTTATTTATTTTATAACATTTCACATTTGTTTCTATTTTCTGCTGTAGGTGGTCCCATATTCGAACTCCGTCAGACATAACTTCAAAATGATAATATGAAATTTCGATCTCCCTTTTATTTGTACTCAATTCGAAAAAGTATTTGCGAAGTGCAGGATATTTAAAAGGAAACGCATTTAAAGAAAACAATATCGAGCCTTACTTCTGCATTACTTGTCCACTTGTTTCAAGTTAGCTTATTGTAGCTAATCACAAGTTAAATATTTTATAGAGATCCCGCAAAAAAGCTAACTACAAGAAGCTTATTTTGTATCAATTGATAATTTTTTTCTGCAGGGTTAAGAATGCCACTAAAGTATTTACCAAACAAGTACAAAACCTATACATAGACATACTACATGCCACGGTTATATGTTATATTCTCAACTTTTTCTCAGACGTGAGTGGAGCGGAACAAAATGAAATCCAGTTACTGTCATTGAAATATTTGTATAGTGTAGCCAATGATACATGTAAGAGAAACACAGTTTTTATAGGAAAGGAGTTATTATTTATGCAGTTTAACAGTTCATTTAATAGGTTATTTATTCAGTTAATTTAACTAGAAAAAATACGGTTCCTATAAAAAAATAAATGCATAGTTTGTTTTGAAATTAGACAAATTGCGAGTAACAGCGACCGAGTGATCGAAGAGCCCTTTTGCGACTGATGTAGCAGACTACCGATGGCTATGTTGACACAGATGGAATGGAAGGGAATGCTAACAAATTTTTTCTCAAATGTTTCTCAACCCGTTCTTAAATTGATAAACAATATTTGAGAAAAATTTTTGAAAATGTTTGGTTTCAAATGATAAACAATGCTGAAAATCAAATTGAGAAATACGGTTTTCTCAAACGTTTGAAAATTTTTGTTCCTGTGTTTGTTGGGTAGCTACATATATGAACGCTCGTCGCACAGTGGGGCAAAAAAGGTTGCTGTGGACAAATCAATTTTGAGAGCCCAAATGTGAACCGATTTCAAGTTTTTTTTTTTAAATAAAAGTATAATTAAATTTCGCGTCGATCTATCCGTGGCGATTTTTTAAAAAAGCTCTGGTTTTTTTATTTTTGCGCTGTTTGGTCTACCAATACATACGCGTACGAACAACAGCGGAAATTTTTTCTATCTAACATTCGCGAACGCGAACGATCTGGACTTGTTTTATGCTTCTCGTTCACGAAGGAGAATCAATAGGGAATATTTGATACGGTCACGCTCGCGTTTGCGTACGAAGGAGAGTGAATATTTCCGAACCCTGCGTTTAACTGACTACTTTTACATGGTGATCTCGCGAAAAAAGTTAGTTTACTTTCAGTGAACAACAAACTGGTTATTTATAAGTTGACTTTTAGTGGGACATTTAATATACTGTTTTTTGGTACTGCTGGTTTTAATACTTATTTAGATTAACTAGTTATTTCCTACGTAATTAGATATTATTTAGTTAGCATTAAGTGAGATCTCAAATGGTGTGCTATTTACATATGTATGTACACACCAGGGATGTTTCAAATGTCATATTTTTCACATTCGCGAATGCGAATGCGAATGTGTGAATGCGAACGCGAGGGCGAATGTTAGGAATAACATTAAAAAGCTATAATCCACTTTAGTCATCGTTTATATTTCGTAAAAATTATGCAAATTATTAGCATATAGTACCAGGTTGATCGAGCTTTGCCCGGAGTGCATATGCTTTTTGAGGTTTTAAAGATTTTGATAGCTTTAAAAAATATTTTGAAAATAAACAAAAAAAAATAGGATTTCGACATCCATTAAGTAAATTCCTTACTCTAAAATTTAGGTGGAAACCCTATTCCGAAATACGCTGGAATGAATGGTTCATATCTTGAGCGTATATGTACTGTGTATACATAAAAAAATGTTGATTGAAATTAACAAAATAAAAATTTGTATTACATAGAAGCGTGCCAACCCTGATGTAAAATATTTTCTGGCCAAACTTCTCAACAATACTTCCTTTTTGGTTGTTGTTGTTTCCAACAATGCCTTGCATTTGATATCCATATTGCGATGTTTTATGGGCTGAATTTGCTTGCGCGTAAAAGCACATTTAGCGCATTTAGCTCTAAATGCTACTCTAAATGTACATTTATCCATACACCTAAATGCAACTAAATGCAACTCTATTTTTGCATTAAGAATCTAAATGCTAAAAGCAACCCTGTTATCTTCCAAAATTTCCACGATTCGAACATGGTTTAATGAGAAAAACATTGCTTTTTATTACAACGCTTTTATCAACTTGCAATGTTGTGTGTCCAGAAACTTTCAATGTTGTGGATCCAGAAACTTTCAATGTTGTGTGTCCGACACCATAAAACCTTTGCTTTGAAAAGTTCCTATAAAAAAGCATAGTGCATAGGGCGACATCTGTAGTGAATAGGGCGAGGTAGATGGCATCCAGATGTCGCCCTATGTACTACGTTTGCTACAGCGGAAATAGACGACACGCCATTTCTTTAAATAAAATGAATTGGTGCTCGTTTGTATGTACATACATATGTAAATACATGTGTGTGCACCTTTCTATTAATATCGTTGAATTATTTTAATATCTATTGCAAAATTTTATTCAGACAGGACTAAAAAGTTGAAAATAAATAATATAAAGAAACTTTTTAATATACAACGCTTTTATAAATGGACTAAACAGTAGAAAATAATATTTCTCAGTCCCATAGAATTTGTTTTGATAACTTTTGATTTTGAAATTTTAGCAAAAGTCATTATAAACAATCTATGAAATTGAAAATGAAAAGCGCGGGGCGCATGTAATACACTTGAATTGATATGAAAAGTAACATATGTATGTATGTATGTGGGTATATGAATAACGACCGCTTAAAATCGATTTCAAAGTTCTACTTTCGCTGTAGAAATTTTAGGTCTACGTTATGTAGTTTGACTATTGTCAATTAAATCGAATGCTTTGTATTGCATGCGCTCCCCGTTTTTCATTTTCAATTTCATAGATTGTTTATAATGACTTTTGCTAAAATTTCAAAATCAAAAGTTATCAAAACAAATTATATGGGACTGAGAAATATTATTTTCTACTTTTTAGTCTATTTATAAAAGCGTTGTATATTAAAAAGTTTTTTTTTATATTATTTATTCGAGTATACAGTTGCTAGCTGCGTTTCAGTGATCGCCGATCGAGATTTAATTCATTGTTTTACATTATTTGGATAAAGAAAAGTTAAGCAAATTCAACATCGACGTGATGCTGATAGAAATCTGGATCAATTTGTGATCAACTCTGTTTGTTTTGTTTTCAAATTAAGTGGGGAAATTTTAATTGACAGCGCCGACAAATGAATATATACACAAACAAATGTTCGGTTATGGTTAAAACAATTCAAGTTTTTGTATTGAATTTTTGGTTTAAAATTTATTTTTTCCTTTTCAGTAGTTATCTTCTGCGTGAGAATTGATCGTAATAGATACGGATCTGAATAAGCGACTGGAACACGGCTGTTTGTCAAAAGCATACGATTTCGAACTCGCGTAAATGTACATTTGCTAAATGCGATAGCATGAACGCTATTCGCATTTTAAATGCAGCAAAAACGCTGCATTAGACTACACTATTATCCTAAGAGATAACATGTTGTAAATAGGGAAAGCATTGTTTAAAATCCTTCTCTTTGTACCCATGAATAGTAATAATTTACCTTTTTTTTCTAAACAAACAGACCAACAGACGGACGGACGGACAGACACATTAGCGCACACAAGGGGTGGGTTTTGGGGTTCAAACCCCCCCTAAAGCTAATAACCTCAAATACAAACTGTATCTTAAAGCTAAGAATCCAGCTCTCAAGGAAATCATAAGAAATATTTATTATAATTTCTGTTGCTTGATAAAAGCACTTTGCTTTTGCTGTAAATTTTCATCAGAAAATAAATATACGACCATTTTTTTCTTGAGAGCTGCTTTAAGAAATTTTGGTAGAAGAAAATTTCCTTTCCATTTCTTGTCCGTTGTTTTATATGAATTTTTCATTTTTCTTAAGAGTTCGGATAATTTTTTCGGTATTCGAAATATTAAAAAAATGTGGCAATCGTGAAAAATCACCATCTCTATCGAAAACCAGAAACCAGAAATCGAAAAAATTAACATAAAAGTGTAAAAATTTCTTGGAATCAATAAATTTATTTTTACTGACTTTTTTAAAATTTTTTATTAGGTACTTTTGAAAGTTGAGCTCATCTTGAGTTTATAGAACTTTTTATTAAACAAGTAGTTTTTAAGGAAAGAACACAACCGACTTCAATTCTCATATACAAATTTAGGTGCACCGTTAATTTCTTCATGATCCAATCATCGGATCTAAACCAAATTACGGGACGACCCTTGAGGTGTCATCTTTCCAATAAAAAAAGAGTTATTGAAATCGGTTCACGTGGTCCAAAGTTATGTATTCCGACGAATTGATAACCTCCCCTTTTTTGAAGTCGGTTAAAAATGTTTGAGTTCTGTTAATCTTATGTAAATAAAGTGCAGTTTATGAATTTTAAACCGTTTATTTATTTATTACATACTGTACATAAAACTTGCATAAATGTATTTCAAAGAGCGTATTATCTGGAAGCGAATTTTCAGTATATTCCGGTGATATATCTTCAGAAATATATCTTGTATCTTGTCAGCACTGACTAGACTTTTTCCGATTATAGTTTTGTTTTACTTACATTACCTGGAATATATATATTTTGTGAATAGTTTTAGCAATTATCTTGTTTTTAATTGCCCAAGTTTTATGGTTTTGCATGTTTATTTTTATATTTGAAAAGGTTTTTCTCTTATCAATTTCACGTTTATTAAGAAAATTTGTTGCTTGAAAAATTTGTGTGTAACTTTTTTTAAACAAATTCAAATTTGAAAAAAAAAATTCTAATGGGTTAAGATTCATTTCAGTTTGACATTATAGCCTGTTTCTTATGAGAGCAATGTCAAAATCAATCACACTTTGTTGAATTCATTTTGCTTTCAACTTTGTAAAATAGTACAAATTTGAAAACAAACAAAAAAGTAACAATTGAAAATTAAGTCATTTGAAAATTCAGTGAATTCGAAGAACTGAAAATAAAGAAATTGATCAATCATTGCGCAATTATGCGGACGCAGATAAGATCAATAATTGCGCAATTTTATAAGTGCTCACGATGTTGCAGGAAAATCGCACTCACTTGAGTTCACCGGGCGGCTTAATTTTTTTTTCTACAAAAATGTATAATATTGTTTTTTTTTTGTACTCGTTTCAAAAGGGGTATTCTTACCTTAATGATAAAAAGATAATTTTTCAATTCTCTCGGCACACGTACAACGCAGTTAATTGCACTGCTTTATTTTTAACCGACTTCCAAAAAGGTTATCAGTTCGTTGGAATCTTTCTTTTTTTATTTTTTTTATTTTTTATGTATGTTACCGCATAACCTTAGACAACGTCAACCGATTTCGATAATTATTTTTGCTTCGGAAAGGTAGTGCCTCAGAGATACTAATCTCCGATCTGGATCTACTACTAGCCGGTCACGGATGCGCGAGGCTTCGCCACTGAATGTATGCATATGTATGAACATTTACGTATTTGGAGAAAGAAATCATATGTCATCATGTACTTCGTTTATTATATACGTAAAAAATCTTGTCTAAATCCGTTCGGTAGCGTGGTTAAAATATCTCGCCTTTCCTTTATACTATGTATAGAAGATAGTAATTTTAAAAAGGGGGAAACCCTACTCAAAAAACTTAAAGCTTTTGTACATGCGAAGGCCATGCACTTTCATTTGGTATCTCATTTTTTTATCCAACGGACGGTGAAGATCTTACAGTTTTTAAACAGGTGGTAACCCTACTCAGAAAAATAATATATGTGACCTGGTCTACGGAAAGGGGGCTTAGGTGTCAAAAAATCAATTTTCACTTTTTGGTTGATTCGGATGGAAGATGAGATGCTTTTTCACGTGGTGAAAAGCAGAAAATCCTAACTTGCTTAGAAGTGTACTAAAAATGATAATAATATTAATAATAATAATAATAATATTAATAATAATAATAATAAAACTATAATAATATTCCGACCAACAACAACACTTACTGGACCAACAACAACACTTACTGGACCAACAACAACAATTACTGGACGTCCGGCGCGGAGAACAATTAACGCGATAATGAGAAACTGACGAAACGAGTTGCTTACTTTTAACAGCATTTTCTCAGAAAACTAGTTTTCGCACGTAAGCTCCCTTTTCGTAGACCAGGTCACATATTATTACACATCCAGAGGCTAAGTCTTTTCATTTGACAGTGACGGTACACAACTGACGCCTACGCTTATTAGAATTGAATATAGTAATTTTCTTAACAGGTGGCGACCCTATTAAAATTCTAAATTAAAAAGGTCACTCTCCTATCGATACAGAATATATTACAGAAAATCTCGTCAAAATCCGTTCAGTAGTTTTCGAGATTACAAAAAATTTCGACTTTCCTTTATACTATATAAGATAAGATAAGATAAGGTAAGATAAGATAAGATATAGATATAGGTATAGATGTACATACATATATTCAAATTAAAGAAGGGGAGAAGAGGAAAGAAATACGCGAAGAAACTAAACAAAAACATCGAAGTAAACGTATCTTATTTGAATTTTGTGTTTCAAATATTTTTGACTGAACACTTGAGAACAATTATAGTGGGTGTATGTACATACATACATATGTAGATACTAAATTACTTGTACATATGTACGTGAACCTAATGAAATATTAACATCAAAGTAGACACAGCTCATTTATGAATTCTGTCTCTCACTGAAATCACAACAAATGTAGCCTATGTACATACATGCTCACATATGCAAACAAAAAAAGCATCAGGTCCTTACGCTTTTTTGAATTTTGAAGAAAAAGCATCTATTATATGGTAGGTATTAATTTTTAAATAGGTGGCAGCCTGGAGACCATATTCTTTCACTTGATACCTAATTTTTTAGTCCAATGAACTTTGAAAACCTTGTTTTTAGAAAGGTGGCAACCCTACTCAAAAAATAATAGATTATTGAACATCTGGAGGCCCGGCCTTTTCACTTCACATCCCACTTTTTGTATTCATACCATGTTCGAATGAAATAGTAATTTTTAAATAGGAGGCAACCCTACTCAAAAAATAATAGATTATTGAACATCTGGAGGCCCGGCCTTTTCACTTCACATCCCACTTTTTGTATTCATACCATGTTCGAATGAAATAGTAATTTTTAAATAGGAGGCAACCCTACTCAAAAAATAATAGATTATTGAACATCTGGAGGCCCGGCCTTTTCACTTCACATCCCACTTTTTGTATTCATACCATGTTCGAATGAAATAGTAATTTTTAAATAGGAGGCAACCCTACTCAAAAAATAATAGATTATTGAACATCTGGAGGCCCGGCCTTTTCACTTCACATCCCACTTTTTGTATTCATACCATGTTCGAATGAAATAGTAATTTTTAAATAGGAGGCAACCCTACTCAAAAAATAATAGATTATTGAACATCTGGAGGCCCGGCCTTTTCACTTCACATCCCACTTTTTGTATTCATACCATGTTCGAATGAAATAGTAATTTTTAAATAGGAGGCGACCCTACTCAAAAAGTAATACATTATTGAACATCTAAGGGCCGAGCCATTTTATGTGACACCTCATTTCTGGTAATCCTACAAAAAGTGCGGGTCTTATAATTTTTTAAACAGGTGGCAACCCTATAGGAACTCAAAGCACTAAAGATAAAATTTCTATCGATACAGGCTATACTTAAAAAATTTCGTCTAAATCCGTTCAGTGGCGTGGTAAAAATATATCAACTTTTCTTTATACTAAGTATAGAAAATAGTAAGTTTAAATAGGTGGCAACCCTACTTAAAAAATAATAAAGCTTTTGTACATGCACTTTCATTTGGTATCCCATTTTTAACCAACGAACGTCGAAAATCTTTTAACTTTTTAATAGGAGGCAACCCTACTAAGAAAAATAATACATTATTGCGCATGTAGAGGCTAAGTCTATTCGTTTGACAGTGACGGTACAGAACTTATGCCTACGCTTATTATGATTGAATATAGTAATTTTATTAACAGGCAACCCTATTAAAAAAATATATTAGTGCTTTTCTAGAGGCCAATCCCTTTCATTTGACTTCTCATCTTTTGTAATCCAACGAACGGTGCGGATCTTATAGTTTTTTTGACAGGTGGCAACCCTATTAAAATTCTAAGTAAAAAAAGATCCCTCTCCTGTCGATACAGGGTTTATTAGAGAAAATCTCGTCAAAATCCCTTCAGTATTTTTCGAGATTACCGCGTTCAAAGTCGGTTTTTTTTGTTTGCTAAAAATTTCTTGTTAATATAGGGATCAGGGGCCAAGCAAATGTTACCAAAAACTCATGAAGAAGCAAGAAAAAAAACTATCAGTATTTTCTTTAAGTTTTCCCAAAAATTACACTGTACAGCACTCGGCTGGGTATTTGACCAAACAAATTTGTTTAAGAGATTGAGTCATAATTAAAAAAGTAATTTCTCCGTTTTTCGAAGTTAGCCTCCAAAATCGAGCTATGGGCCTTCGAAGTTAGGAATTGTACTTTGGTAAAAAATTATTTTTAATTACTGTATGTAAACAGGCAGGGGGGGGAAGCAGTAAATTTCCCCAATTTACTTCTAGTTACGTAGATTTACGCAAGTAATTTTCTATATCGATGGCTGAGTGGAAGATCGACCTATCTCGGCAGCCAGTTCGAAAACGCCTTATCTCAGAAAACTTTTCAAGAACGCCCTACTTCAGAATTTTACTGAAAAACAATCTATTTCAGAAATTTATTGAAAAACACTCTATTTCAGAATTTTGTTGAAGAACGCCCTATCTCAAATGAAAATACATTGAAAATAAGCTGAGATAGGGCGTTTTTGAATCGGCAGCTGAGATAGGGCGTTATTTAACCCAATTCTCAGGTAGGGTGTTTTCCAATCAAATTCTGAAGTAGGGCGTTCTTGAAAAGTTTTCTGAGATAAAGTGTTGTTGAAAAATTTTCTGAGATAGGGCGTTTTCGAACTGGCTGTCGAGATAGGTCGATCTTCCACTCAGCCATCGATATGTACTTAGTAATTATAAATCCTACACTCAGAAAAAAGTCAGCTAAATATATTTCTCTCGACACATGATGTGGTTATTAATGGATGTTCCAATGATGAGTATAATAATAGTATTTTTTTTATATATGAACAGATATGTATGAATGCATAAATAACATACATATCGTCGTTTAAATTACAAAACCGAGTATCAACAAAACGCTAAACCGCGCATCAAGATAATGCAACCGCTTGTGTGAGGTTGCATAAATTATTTTCTAGAGAGTAAAAACACTCATATTTCAAAATGGTTCTCTTTTTTATGAAGCAATCGCATTTCTGGCTAGTCTACTTCAGGACGAATGGATAAGGATTCAGCCAAGAGCTTGTGTCAGTAAATCCAATTTTTGGCAGCAAATGTCAGTTACTCAGAATGAAGATACGGGGTTTTGTACTTTAAACGACGACACACAGACTTCCTGAGCTCTTATACAAGAGGAATACATTTTGCAAATAAAATCGTGATATTCATTTTATGAGATATTGTTATTCAGCCCCTCAATACAAATGCGTAGCGTGAATGTACATAGTTAGTGTGTTGGTCTGTTGGCAACAGTGCTAACAATAACAACGAATAAAGGTAATTTCGTCGATTTTGCATGTGTCACTTAAATTACCGGGAGCAAAAGCAACACTAAATTAAACGAAATCTATTGTTATTGATGTGAAAGGGGCCTCAAAATCAGCCTCATCATAATTTATTGGAAAACGGAAATAACGGCATAAGCAAAAACATCGAAAACAATGACCACCACAGGCATAGTAGACTATGCAGACAGTGAGGTAAGTGGTGGCGGCAAGCAAGCAGATGACACACAACGAACGTGGCGGACATGCGACCGACCATTGCCTCTGCGCCTAACTAACGGACGCTGTCATTTCCATTAACGAACACACCTTCCTGCCAGCCGGCATTGGCGGAAGGCACTGCAACGAGAATGAGAGTGATGGGCAGTGACTTTGGCAGCCATTATCGACGTCCTCCGAACGACCGCCTGCTAGCTGAGCCGGCAATGTAAAGAACCAAGCCGCAGTGCCGATACGAAGTGGCGCAGGCGAAAGTCAGGCAAAACGAAAGTTGACATATGGACAGTCAAAAAGTTGAGCAGTTGGAATGAGAGGAAATGGGATAAGCAAATCAAATGGCTTGTCTACTGCATCTCGCTGAGAATGGTACGCTGCTCAATCAACCGCATAGCGGGCTAAACCGCTGCTTGTTTGTGGGAGGTGGTTCAATTGTCCCGAGGCTTTGTTAAACGATCAAGAACACGGCAATAACTTTCTGATGTTATTGTAATTTACTGATGACTACTGGTAGCTGGCCATTTTTATTTATTGTTGCTATTCGAAAATTGTTGATTTTGAACTCTCGTGGATAGAGACCCCCACATATAAACAGACATATCCCTTTAGGAAATGAGAGCATTCCACCATGCATGACAAAAACATTCCGTAGAAGCAAAGAAACATTCCTCTTTGTTGGACAGTCCATTTATTTTTTAAACACGATATCATTGGGAGCAAGTGTTCCCTAGAGCTGCAAACCTATCAATGGTACTATCGATAATTTCAATTTGTCATCACTATCGATGAATGGTGCTCACTATCGCGATACTATCGGAAACCTTCTACAAAAAAAAAATAAAATTGTTAACGTAAGCCCTAGCTTCTTCAAACTTGCACTTTTTACTAAAATTTAATTTACCACAAAAGTGCATACTCAAAATTTTTCTAAGAAATCAAATTAAAATCCTCGAAATTTTGATGACTCAAAAGATTTAATTTTTGTAAAATGTTTGAAACTTGGTCTTGCATGGTTTTCGTTATATAACGAATTATACTTTTATAAAATTATAATAAACATTAAAAAAACAAGATTAGCCAAAACTTGTCAAAACGTCCCGCCTCCATTTTGCAAGTATTCCCTAGAGCTGTAAAGTTATCAATGGTACTATCGATAATTTCAATTTGTCATCACTATCGATGAATGGTGCTCACTATCGCGATAATATCGGAAACCTTCTACACAAAAAAAATAAAATTGTCAACGTAAGCCCGAGCTACTTCAAACTTGTACTTTTTACTAAAACTAGTGTTCGCCCAGCGGTTGAAATTCAACCGCTAAAACTAAGGATAGTTTATGTGAGTTGAGTTGAGCTGAAATAACATTAGTTGGAATGGGTTAAGTGGAGGGGAGTTTAGTTTAGTACTTAGCATAACATAACATACCATAACAGAAGACTAAATAACATAACATATGTTGCATAACACACCACAATATAACATCGCACATTCTTCAGTTGTATTTCCTTTTTATCCCTATCACTTTCTTCCTCTTTATCTTTGTCTCTACGCTTTTAATGTTTATGTTTATGTTTATCTTCACCTTCATGTTCATGTTCAAGTTCATGTTCATGTTCATGTTCATGTTCATGTTCATGTTCATCTTCA
>NW_016157929.1:118272-129750 GCF_001687245.7 Rhagoletis zephyria
TCTTCAACGTCATCGTCATCGTCATCTTCATCTTCATCTTCATCTTCATCTTCATCTTCATCTTCATCTTCATCTTCATCTTCATCTTCATCTTCATCTTCATCTTCATCTTCATCTTCATCTCCATATTTACAGAATACTTACAGTGAATATAACAAGGATCGGATGACTACAACATATATCTTCCATACATCTGATTGTTCAGATATGGGATTTTACTGTAAAACTCCTTTATTTGAACAGCTAAAACCGATAAATTTCGTAAGATATTTTATAAATAATAATACAAAGTCTACTGAGAAAATCGTCAAAATCTATGCTGTATAAGCTTTATCTCCTATAGCACTGATTGTTCAGATACCAGTTTTTGCCATATATCTCCTTTATGTAGGAAACTAAACCCAATAAATTGTGTTACCGGTTTACATACCGATCACATAGCAGTGAAAATCACTTAGATTGGTGCCATATAAAGTATATCTTCCATACCTCTGATTGTTTAGATGCGATTTTTTATATAAGTATGTAACTCCTCTATCGATGTATGCAGATGTATTCAAAAGCAGTAATCTGTCAAAGTAAAATTTGCAGATGTTCATGAAAGGTATGAAGCCTTCGGCATAGCCGAAGACAGCGCTGCTCTTACTTGTTTCTATATCGACTTTGTCCAAAAAGCTTTTATTGCCGCATCCATTCACAGAACGGACCAAAGTGGCCACCTGGGTGGTGCGAAAGGACTTTTGTAAGTGCTATTTAGTGTGTGGCTGAATGTATGCCAATCGCCTCTGAACGTCGATAGTCTTACACACATTGCGATCGTTTGACCGGAAAAAGGCATTCATGACACTCACTGCGGTTGCTCTTTGGACGCCAATTTGGAACTTCATTGAAGCGAATGTTTTATGGCAATCCGTAGGGTAGGAGCTAGCAGTCGTCACATGCAATAAAGTCTGCCATTACATAATGTTACAACAATAATGACACTACGCTCTTTGGGTGGTTTGAACATTGCCAGTTTTTAGCCATCTCGGTGCGATGCCAAAGCGGATGCTCTAAATTTCGCCGTTCAGGACGACAGTCGACATTTGTCTGCAGCCACCGCCGCTTTTTGTCGTTTCCAAATGGCGGCTATACCATATTGTTGCTATGCGGCCATACCATATTGTAGAGATGCATGTTAAGTACACCAAGCTTCTATCATTAATCACTGGCAATAATGAACTTCCGCCGCTTGCAGTTAAAATACACTGCGCTAGTCTGACTTCCACGCCTCGATTGCAATTGGCAACTACAGACAGACGATGATTGCTGTTAACAGTTTTACTGCAGTCGCTACGCAAATTCGAGCTGCAAGAAGGAGTCTAGTGTGTAGTAACTACTAGTAAGTAGAATTTGTCATAATGCTTATTGTGGTAACTAGCATAATTATTGTTGGCACTAATGTTCCACCAGTTGCTTACTGCAATCTTATCTTAACTTATCACTTACGATATTAAGACACTAGGGCCGTTTTCTAATGTAAGCAGTAAAGTTGCCTTTACTAACACGGCAGATAAATTGTTTCTCACTTTAAAGTGCGTTATAAGTATTTTCATTTTCTTATCTTACCGGTAAAAATAAATTTGTTATTCCAAAAATACGGCAACGCGAAAGTGAAACTTCACTACAGTCGTCATAAAATTTCAAAGGTTGGCAATGCAACATAAGCAAATAAAGAGAAAGGGTCACTGTTACAAAAACCAAAACCTTGGTTGAAATATCTAATATGCATATCTGACCCACGAACCAAAACCAAACCAAAATTTAAAGTTGGTTACAAATTTATAAAGGACTAGAGGGCCAGTTACTGTCAAAATTTGACAGTTTTTCTAGTTTTTAGGAGGCTTGGAGAGGGTTTCTAACTTAACACGTACCAAAACTTATACGGTACAAATTAACCTACCGGAACATCTTCTGCGTTGGAACTAAAACGAAACTAAAATTTTTGTTTATCTTAGAAGGTCTTTGGACTTCAGCAGGACTTAGAATTGACCCGATACCTTTCACGTTATCGGTAAATATTAATGATTTGATACATATCGACAGTTCGATGAATTTTAAAAACACTAAAATCCGGTAACTCAACAAAATTCGTTAACTCGACCAATTTCAATAACTGTCAAATTCGATGGCTCGATAAATTTCGATAACTCAAAAATGTAAAAACTTTGGATACCTTTATAAATTTTTACTTTTGACATCTCCACATTTTTCGAAAACTATCTAAACATTTTGATAACTCGTTACACTCTGTTAAGACGATTAAATTCGATAAGCAGTGATAAATCGATAAGCTTATATAACGTTGAAATTTCTATAAATCGATATATTTTGAAAATTCCATAAACTTTGCTTTGTTGAACCAACCAATTTCAGTAGATCAATAATTATCGATAACTCTGTAAGTTGAAAGAACTCCATGCATTACGACACCTCGATATATTTCGTTAAGTCTATAAATAATGATAATTCAATAAATATCGATAACTTGATACATTTCTTTAACTTGACAAATTTCGTTAATCCCACACGTTTTTATAGCTCGATAACTATCCGTAAATTTGGACAACTAAGTTTCTGTGTCTATAAATTTCGACAACTCAGTAAACATTGATCAGTTTGAATAATTCGATACGTTGCGATAACTTAATAAGCATGGATAAATTTCGATAATTATAAACTTCGATGATTCGATAAATTTCAGTAACCTTTATGGCTGATTTTATTTCGATTCCTATCGGAAAATTTCAAATCTGTTAACCTAATTCTTATGTATTTCTCATTGTCTCCATTTTCGCCTTTATCTCAATTTTCGTCTTTATCTTCACTTTTGCCTTTTTTTGTCTTCATCGTTATCACTTGTTTCTTCATCTTCATATTTATCTTTATTTCAAAGTTTAATTTCAAATACGAAGTAAAACAAAATGCGAAACAGCTTAAATTGAACAGGTTGCAAAAACAACCATACACAAATATGGAAATTTTTAAACGACGATTTTCAACCAATTTCGAAACTATAAAAACTCTCCTCATCTACAGAAAATTACCTTTCCAACGGTGTTTTTGGTTTTGAAATCGGTAACTTTACCTTGGTCTTCATCTTTGTTTTTATCTTTCACATCTTTGCTTATATCCTTTTCTTTTTCTATTCACGTAGATGAGATGAGGTGCGATGACGTGATAAGATGTGGCGTGATTTTATGTGATGTGATAGGATGTCATGTCATGTGTTGTCATATCCTCTGATGTCATACCATATGATGTCATATCATGTGATGCCACGTCATGTAATGCCATGTCATGTCATACGATGTCAGATCATGTGATGTCAAGTCATGCCATATAATGTGATGTAATATCATATAATGTCATGTCACGTGATATCGTGTGATGTGATATCATATTATGTGATGTAATATCATGTGATGTGTTGCCATGTAATGTGATCACATTCCATGTTCCGATTAGTATATCGATAACCCTGTTGATAACTGTGTCGATAAAAATACCGATAACAATATCCATAAAGATAGAAAAATACAACCATTGTAAAATCGATGAATTCATCGATAAATACAACAATCTTCAGTATCGATTATTGTACATATCGTTAACAATATAAATGACCAAATCGATAACAAAATCAATTATTTAATCGATTATTATGCCGATAACAATATCCATTATTGTATCGATAACAATGTCGATTATTATATTGATTATTATATCGATTGAAATAGCGGTTATTTAATCAGTAACAGTATCGATAACAATATCGATTATTTTATCGATAGCAATATCGATTATTATATCGATAAAAATATCGAGTTTTATATCGATAACAATATGATGATGAAGTCATCCTTTTCTTCATATTTATCTTTATTTTTGCATATTCCTCTTCACCTTTACCTTAAAGTGTTTAAATTTACTTTGATCTTCGTTTTTGCCTGTACCTCTAGGCATCTTTGTTTTTGTTTTTATTCTCAAACCGCTAAACCGCTGAGAACTATTTCCATGTGCATTATTCCCCTTGAATTTCACAATTTACTCCCAACCAACCAACTGCCGCTAAAGAAGTTTCACTTCATAAATTCAAGAGATGTTCTTACCCTTTTAGTTACCCTAATTCTTATGTATCTGTCATTGTCTTCATTTTCGTCTTTATCTTCACTTTTGCCTTCTGTTTTTTGACTTCATCGTTATCATTTATTTCTTCATCTTCATATTTATCTTTATTTCAAAGCTTAATTTCAAATGTGAAGTGAAACAACAGGCGAAACATGTCAAATTGAACATGTTGCAGCAACATGTATACACAATTTGAAAATGTTTAAACGACGGTTTTGGCCGTAATTTTCAACCAATTGTGAAACCATAAAAACTCTCCTCATCTACGGAAAAATGCCTTTCCAATGGTGTTCTTGGTTTTGAAATCGGTTCGGTAGAATCGCCAAACGAACGGAGACAAAATTTATGTTAGCGTATTAATATATAGATACATCGGGTGAGCAGCAATTTATCGATTCGAGAAATTAATGCGCTTATGAGGAAACTAAAACTCGTATATCGAGGCGATAAAATGGCCAGTAATCTAAAGGTTTAAGTGTGCTCTGCCCAATCCACAAGAAAGGCGACCCCGCCATATGCGCCAACTACCGCGGAATCAGCCTTCTAAGCATAGGTTATAAGGTCTTATCGAGTGTATTGTGCGAAAGACTGAAGCCCACCGTCAACGAGCTGATTGGACCTTATCAGTGTGGCTTTAGGCTTGGAAAATCCACCATAGATATTCACAATACGCCAAATCTTGGAAAAGACCCGCGAGAATAGGATCGACACACACCATCTATTTGTCGATTTCAAAGCCGCTTTTGACAGCACTAAGAAGAACTGCCTTTATGCCGCGATATCTGAATTTGGTATCCCCGCGAAACTAATACGGCTGTGTAAAATGACGTTGAGCAATACCACCAGCTCCGTCAGAATAGGGAAGGACCTCTCCGAGCCGTTTGATACCAAACGAGGTTTCAGACAAGGGGACTCCCTTTCGTCTGATTTCTTTAATCTGATTTTGGAGAAGATAATAAGAGCCGCAGGCACAATACTTTACAAGAGCGTACAATTGCTGGCGTATGCCGACGACATCGATATTATCGGTAAAAACAAGGGCTACGTCTGTTCTGCCTTCTCGGGATTGGAAGCAAAGCGAATGGGTCTGGTGGTGAACGAGGACAAAACGAAGTATCTCCTGTCATCACACAAACAGTCAGAGCATACGCGTCTTGGCAGAAGAGAAATGACTGGCGTGCTGTTTTGGACTCGGCCAAAATCGCTTAGGCGGTTACAGCGCCAATAAAGAAGAAGAAGAATCTAAAGGTTAGATGAGAAAACGGTACTTAGGCCATATATTGTCATGGGTGTTTATAAATTTCTACAGTTTTCTAATCGCTCTTTAATTTATTACTGTTGAGGGAAAGGTTTTTAAACTCAACTGGTATTGTGTTTGATGCAGAACCCATATTAACAGATCTATACTGCGCTGGTAATAAAAATAAAGTTCCTCTATTTTTAAACCGTTTTTGCATTCTGTGTACTCTTGTAACCGGCAAATATCGTTACCATCAAATAAGGCCGTGAAATATGCAATGCCAGCATTTCCATAATTCTTCATAGCTGAATTGCTGCATATTTTAACTGCATTACCAACGTATCTAGAATCGCAGGGCCAAGAACTGGTAACATTTTTTGGGAATACAATTTTTCGGTTACAAAATCTTCGGTAACGTGCAGAATAGACCTGTAAGAGTTAGGAATGAAGCGCACCACTATCTACAAGGCTGGCAGTAGAGCCTTTCCAACAAACACGGCGTGAGAATTGCAAAAACGTGGTTAAAGTACAACTAGGCTCGAGAAAGAACTCTATACCGACCAGTGTTGCCATTGTTAAATTTTCTTAGCAAAATTGGTATGTCTTTCTTCTCTTGGTAGGTTGGTAAATAGTTTAAAAAAGAATTTTGGTAGGTTTTACTCACAGCTAGGTTAGGTTAGGTTAGCTTACGATGGTGCTCCTCTGCACAGACCAGCAGAGAGATACACTTAGGCCAATTTGACCCATTGTGATGCCACTATAAACGAGGTCTTTTACCTTTCCCTTAATTTCCCATATGATAGAAGTATCGTGTAAGCTTAACGTATCGTTGAAGGTCGCGGACGTCCACAGAGCAGAGATCAGCTAAACACCGATAAGAATGTTATACAGTCTCCACCTTATTCTTGTCGCTGCAGGCAGGACAGAAATCGTTGCGGGGTAGCACATTCGCCTAGCATGCGCACCCATTAGGCAGTGCCCTGTAATTATACAGACAACTTTGCTAATAATGGCGCAATCGATTTGTATAAGAGTTTTGGATCTTTTCTCATTAATATATGGCCAGATCTGTTTTGTAACGGAACATGTTGGTTCCTGCGCACAGAGCTCGTTGGCCAATTCAATGCAAATAGATTTCAGTCGAAGTCAGGGGTACGCCTGCATTGAACTAAGAGTTTACTGAGCGTAGTTCATACACACTATTGTCAAATAATATTTTAAAATTGCGAAAATAGTTCAAGATTAAGTACTCGTCAAAAGAATCTAAAAAAAAAACAATTTAAAATATGCACTGTGTAACCTGCGATGGTAAAGTTGATCGCTCTGATTCAACCAAAGTTGTGAGCTCGGAATGCAATTTCTTTTTTCACGGTTTGTGTGTGAACTGGCTCCAGCGGACATCGAATTTATGAAGGTGAAATTTGTCAAGTATCGTTGCAATAAATGCACAGCACAGCAATGCACTAAATAATATTCCGCAATAAAATTAGGTACACTTGTTACTCTTTGTCCGGGCTAGGTTGGTAATGAAAGTGGGTGAAATCAGATTAAAACTGCGCTTGCCTTCCATATAACGGTATTTTTGGAAAATTATGTCAAAAAACTGCAACTAGCTTTACAGTGACCTTTATGTTGACTATAACTACGGGCCAATCACTTTAATCCTATTTTTAGCTAATTTAAAAAAGGTAAATTAAATCAGGTTAGGGAACTTCCTATTCTTCTTAAACGGAATCGCTATATCTACAAATTATTTTATACTTTTTAGTTCTTGTTGTTATAAAAGCGTGTTTTTAGTTTTTTAACTATAATTTTATTTTTATTAGTTTTTACTATGTATGTTACCGCATAACTTTGGACCACGTTAGCCGATTACTATAATTCTTTTATAAAGGAAAGGTGTTACCTGGCAGGTGGTCTAATTTGGTTTAACTCCGATCATTGGATCATGAATAGATTAACGATAATATTAAATTCTTAGATGGGAATTGAAATCGGTTTTTTTTTGCTTAAAAATTACTTGTTTATGTAAGCATTTGCTGAAAATGCAGTCTCACATAGAAATGTAAAAGTAAGGCCCCTATTATGAGTTGCATTCGACTGTGTTCGAAAGTGCTGATCGAACGAATTTTCATATGGTATTATGACGCTCATTCGATGAAGAATAGCGCTATTGTGAATTTCGCTCGGTTGGGTTGTTTACAGTAGTATATTTTTCACCGCTGAGAAGTTTTGTTTACAAGTCGAGCAAACTAAATAGTGTGCTAATATATAAGTATGTAAATTTGTGCAAATTAAAATGAAATGAAAAAGAAAGCGAGTTTATAAAAACGTGGTAAAAATGAGTACAACGGAGTTCTGGTTCAACTATTCGTCAGAAGATGAGGGCTTGGTAAACAGGCCAGGAGTAGAAAATGTTTAAGAGGGTTTAAGTGTATTCTTTCGAATATATTTTGACATAAAATATATTTAAGAAATTTGTCTACAGATTTATTAAAAACTTCCGATCCTCTAAAGAGGCATTTGTGAGCTAAATCTATTTAAAATATTTTAAAACTATCAACAGCTTACGATTTTGTTCTCAGAGATCGTGCCAACTGAGTATTGGGATTTTCTTTCACAAGTAAAACCAGCCTTTCGAGCTTGTGTTTAATATTCACGACGTTAGAACTGCATGAAATTAATTAGAATTGTTTAAAATTAGTGTCTAACCGCCAGTAAAAAACAAATACAAATTCATACATTTTTCACAATTTTCTAACACTTCGCTACACCATCGAAAGCAAAATTCTGTTCGACAGAAAATTCAATACTCAACGAAAACTTCGACACGGTTGCAGGGTTCATAAAAGCTTAATTTGTCATCCCAGTAGGTTTCCTTTTCGGGTCACATGGAAAACGGGTTTGTTATCCAGCTGTAGACATCCTCGAAGTCAATGTTGGGAAAATATTCGACAATGTTTTTTCTAAACCTTCCAAGTTAACGCTGGTAATGCGCGTTGACGCTAAGAAAATAATTTCACAGCCAATTTCACGAAAGCAATTTAAGTGATAAATTTTAATTTTTTCAATGTCATATGAAAATTGCTAGTGAAACCGGCTGTTATCAATTTTCTTAGCGTTAACTTAGAAGTTACATACGTCTTTCTGATAACTTTGTTTATTTATGGGGTTTTCATGCAAATTCCTAGAAACACTAAAATATACATGTCACCAAGAAAAAAAATCTCGACGTGCTAGAAAAAACCAGAGATTTATTTTGATTTCGCAGGCCTCTGTTATCTTCGCAGCGTCATCCAATACGGGTTTTAAATATAGTGGCGGCATCTTTCAAGTCGCCAGGGAATACCGAGGGATCATACAGTGACTTCTCGTGACGTTTTCTGCCTCTGTCTTCATCCTAGACATCGCTCCTTTCGTTTTTCCAATCACCGCAAATATCCGCACACTTGCGCCATTTCAAACCATTGTTCTGTACACATTTGTCGATAGCTTCAAAAATTTCAACGCTAGTGGCGTAAGTCTGAAGTAGTTCGTTCTTCTTCGATTTGCATTGTGAATGGGTACTTCACTAACACGAGAAGACTGCCTCTAAAATCGTGTTGATTCGCTCTTTGACAGAGTGATTGTTAAGTTCCAAAGAATAAGTAATATATACACGTGCGCGAAGCTGCTGCGCCTGTTACAAGAACAGCCCAGCCAGCAAAAAAATCCGTAAGCGGGAGGAATGGTGGATGAAACGCGGATTAGTTCTACAAAAGTACCGAAAGTGGTTGTGAAAAGGGTAAGTTTTCGGCTATTTTTCTGAAAATTTTCTGATTCAATTTTACGTTGACAAAACGTACTAGGTAACTAAGCTTAAGAGCGAAATATCCCTTTGCTACAAGCTATTTGTGTTGTGTATGGGGTTTGGCGAGCCGCTGAAGGTAATTTTAATAAAAAATCAAATTTTTTTAATTTTCTNTATTCGTCAGAAGATGAGGGCTTGGTAAACAGGCCAGGAGTAGAAAATGTTTAAGAGGGTTTAAGTGTATTCTTTCGAATATATTTTGACATAAAATATATTTAAGAAATTTGTCTACAGATTTATTAAAAACTTCCGATCCTCTAAAGAGGCATTTGTGAGCTAAATCTATTTAAAATATTTTAAAACTATCAACAGCTTACGATTTTGTTCTCAGAGATCGTGCCAACTGAGTATTGGGATTTTCTTTCACAAGTAAAACCAGCCTTTATTTATTTATTTATTTTTATTTATTTAATCACACACGACAACCAATAGTTATATTTACAGTGTATGATATCTTACAACCTAAAGTTACATGTAATTACACATCTATATAAAATAAAAAATTAAAACAAAATAAAATAATAACAAGTAAGAAAGTCTAAGTTCGGGCGGAGCCGAACATTAAATACCCGGCGCAAGTATTAAATATATGTTTTCCACTTTTCCGAAAGCTACCGCTAGATGGTAAACCGGGGTGTATACATTTTAAGTAAATTAGCGTCCNCACAGCCAATTTCACGAAAGCAATTTAAGTGATAAATTTTAATTTTTTCAATGTCATATGAAAATTGCTAGTGAAACCGGCTGTTATCAATTTTCTTAGCGTTAACTTAGAAGTTACATACGTCTTTCTGATAACTTTGTTTATTTATGGGGTTTTCATGCAAATTCCTAGAAACACTAAAATATACATGTCACCAAGAAAAAAAATCTCGACGTGCTAGAAAAAACCAGAGATTTATTTTGATTTCGCAGGCCTCTGTTATCTTCGCAGCGTCATCCAATACGGGTTTTAAATATAGTGGCGGCATCTTTCAAGTCGCCAGGGAATACCGAGGGATCATACAGTGACTTCTCGTGACGTTTTCTGCCTCTGTCTTCATCCTAGACATCGCTCCTTTCGTTTTTCCAATCACCGCAAATATCCGCACACTTGCGCCATTTCAAACCATTGTTCTGTACACATTTGTCGATAGCTTCAAAAATTTCAACGCTAGTGGCGTAAGTCTGAAGTAGTTCGTTCTTCTTCGATTTGCATTGTGAATGGGTACTTCACTAACACGAGAAGACTGCCTCTAAAATCGTGTTGATTCGCTCTTTGACAGAGTGATTGTTAAGTTCCAAAGAATAAGTAATATATACACGTGCGCGAAGCTGCTGCGCCTGTTACAAGAACAGCCCAGCCAGCAAAAAAATCCGTAAGCGGGAGGAATGGTGGATGAAACGCGGATTAGTTCTACAAAAGTACCGAAAGTGGTTGTGAAAAGGGTAAGTTTTCGGCTATTTTTCTGAAAATTTTCTGATTCAATTTTACGTTGACAAAACGTACTAGGTAACTAAGCTTAAGAGCGAAATATCCCTTTGCTATAAGCTATTTGTGTTGTGTATGGGGTTTGGCGAGCCGCTGAAGGTAATTTTAATAAAAAATCAAATTTTTTTAATTTTCTGGCCGCCATGTTGAAGTTGATCAAACCGCTTGCGTTGTGTATGGCAAGTCTAAAGAATTTGCCCGCATTACTAGTATACTCTAGCCACTAGCGGCACCCCAGGCATACGCCCTGGGGTGCTGCGTCACCCACTTTGAGAAGGCCTGATCTACTAGTGTTAAGAAATTACGAGATTGCTATTTACTTGTAATTCATTTACAAAATGTGCTTAGAACTAGTTAATATTTTAACAACGATTTTTTTGAATGGACTGTATGATGAGATTTTTGACAAGTTGATTAGCAAATATAAGGTGAATTGAGCAATTGATTTGGGTTGCGGAATTCGGAGGGAACTCGCGCAACGGGAATGGTAAAAATTGAAATGGATGGATAATATTAATATGTGTATAGATGGTTGATACTTAGTTTTCTGAAGTGCAGGTGAAACTCCGCGATGTAGTTCAACTCCCGCGTCGATAGTATGATGATGAATCCAGGTAAGTAGATGTCGACCTCCAACGGTGTTGTAGAGGACTTTTTTATAGTTGCTGGCGTTACGATCCCTGTTGTCTTCTGTTCAGTTGGCGATGAAAAAGAAAGAGCGCTGGCAAGGTTGCAATCGCCTTTTAT
>NW_016157929.1:132779-134681 GCF_001687245.7 Rhagoletis zephyria
AAGGGACTTGCGCTCCCTTAAAACAACTATCTCGTATTTTTCACATCGCCATTCCCATCCCGTAAATCCCGTATTAAATCCCTGTGACTTCCTCTACAAGCATCCCTGCGGTAGTTGGAAGTCCCAAAATTGCAAGGGAATTGCTTCCCATAGGCGCACTGGAAGCCATTTCCAGTGTTGCTTGTCCCAGTCGGAAACGGAAACACCTTGCGCTTTCAGGCACGAAAGGCAATCATTAATGGTGCTTTGGATTTTCTGAATGCCTTCGCTGTTTTCAGATGAAACGGGAGAAATGTTAAAAAGAGTCTTCAACTGTTTGTCGATTAAAATTCTTTTGTTTTCGAAACGGGCTCTTAAAGCTTCCCATGCTAGAGAAAAGTTTTCATCGCACAAGGTATAATGTTTAACTATGGCGCCAGCTTTGCCCTTAGTTTTGTTTCGCAAATGGTAAAGTTTCTGAGCGGGTGTTAACTTGGGGTGGTTGAGATATACGGCCGTGAACATATCACGGAAAGATGGCCAGTCCTCATAGCTACCGTAGAATGTTTGGGTATCACACGGAGGCACTTTGATACATGGTATCGAATTATCGATGAAAGCCATCGACTGGCGGGAAGTGGAATTTTTGTCAGTTGTGCTGCCCTGGAAAAGCTTGAGTTGGTCTAGGATATGGGATTTGCAAATGTAAAAACTATCAGTACACAGTTGAAATTTGGCATGGGCCTCCTCCTTAAATTCGGCAGAAATGGAAGTCTCTTCGGCAAGGCAGACTTTTTCATAGGAAATTTTCAACATGTCCCAACGGGAATTAAGGTCCTGCAACTTTACCTCGAGTAAAGAATCGGTATGATCTTCCGGATCTTCTTTTTCGAAGTTGGTGCAGAAATTCACCACATTATTAGAATCGAAGATAAACTTCGACATTAATGCAGAAGCTACCGACATACTGGAGATGGATGAGGGCTATTAAAAACGAGACCGAAAGAATTTACTTTTGAAAGTGTAAGCTGGAGGAGTCACCAATAGTCGAGATACTGATTGCTAAATGCCGAACAAGAGTCACGCGTGATGAGTTTACTCGCAAAGTAAACGGAGAGAAAAAAAAAACAAATTTTGTAGACCGACAGTATTTTCAGCGATAAATCACTCTGTAACACTCGTATTCGCTGTTTGTAAAATACCGTTAATAATCACCAATATCTTCACTCCTACGTTTATCAACGAAAACTGGGAATAACTTTCACCATTTGATTTTGTAATTCTCATAAAGTTTTAAATTTTAATTTTAAATCAATTTGCTTAGGTAAGTATGTGTACATGAGTCGATGAGTCGATATTTTTCCACCGTATATAAGTTGCAGTTTGATATTAATATAAGTTAAGGGATTAATAGATAATATATGTGTAAGGTTGGGGATTGTTGCTAAAATGATTTTCTATTTCAAGGTTGGGTACAATTCGAATGTACTCAGACTTTCGCCAGTCGCAAGTGCTTGTAGGATTTCCTACTGGGCTAGCACACTTGTCTACTGAGTTGCAACTTTATATGTACATACATATGCATGGAAATTCTTATTAGAAATGCAAACAGGAGAAATGAAGGATTAGGCAAAACGCCGACGTAACTGGCGTTGTTTTTCGGTGATATGAATTTATGTACATGGATGTATGTATGTACTTACGTATATATGCAAAGCAACTACATAAAACGCAAGACCGAAAGTGAAACGATGGTCGCTGCCGGCGCCGGCGCAGACAGCATAGCAAATATTTCGAAGTTGGAATAGAGATGTTGGGAATAGAAAACGAGCAATGTACGTATGTATGGAAGCTGGAGAAACACCGAGTGAAAATTTTATGCAAAGTAGCGAGTAGGACTATGTATGTACCTATATAACTGCA